>NW_024098689.1:0-203328 GCF_016545835.1 Crotalus tigris
CCCGGGGGCATACTCACTGTCCACACACATCACACAGCACTCCAGCAACGGAGGATACCCGGGGGCATCCCAACAAATCATTCCCCGCAAGAGAACTGGCACACAATTCCCAAGGTTGGCCTGACCTTACCCCAAATCTTACATGGGGTCAAACATACACAGAGTTAGTCGAGGAACCAAGTCCCGACTACAACAACCCTAGCACAAATCAGGGAACACCTGAGTTGTGGGAAAGTACTGAAACCCACACGAGCCCGAACTACAGAAAAATGTGGTCGGGAACGGAAAGGGCCTCCTGACAGGTCTTGGACTGACCTAGGAGGTCCTACAGAGACGCCCAGCAGCGGCATCACTCAAGGGGCCGTAGGGTCTACAGCTAGGCAGGTCAACCAGGTCACAAAGCAACAGAAGACCTGGCTTGACGGAAGGCCGGAGGCAAGCGAGCAGGCAGCATTGGGGCACAGTCCTTGGAAGACACCAGGGCACAATAGAGAGAAAAGGCTCACGCCTCCCTCCAGTCAGGGGACTTATGCCAGTAATCCAGAGTTAAGAAGGTCACAGAGAGCAAAGAAATCTCCCAAGTACCTAGAAGACTACATAACATTGCTGGCAAGGCAAAGGCCAGTAAACAGTGGGAGCACTGGGGAGAAAAATGTCATATAAAATAAATGTTGTATGTTGGTAGTAGTTTTAGCCCGGGGGAAAGGGGTGTTATGTCCCGAGCCTTTGCAAACGGCTCGGGTGTTTGCAGGCAGTCCCGGGCAGGTGCAAAGCTGCCCGGGACCAGACAGGCTGTCACCAGCGCCGTGCGCATGCGCGGGTGCTGGCGCGGGAAAAGTAACCCATTTACCCGGGAGTTGCCTATATAATAGGCTGCGAGGCGTTTGGGCGAGGCTGAAGCCATCTTCCTGTAAGCTGAACGCTGAATAAAAGAAACTGAGAACTCCAGCTGCTTCTCGTGTCTGCTTTCCCGCCAAGGACGCAACAGCCTGTCCTCCGCCTTTTATCGCAAAATAAAACATCTCCCCAGCCCTTGTAAGGAGATATAAAGAAACCACCTACTGGAGTCCAGTGCTTCCCCCCCTCTCTCTCCCTCTCTCCCTCTCTCCCCCTCTCCTCCTCCCAGGGGGGGGTTGTAGGGGACGGGTGAGATATGCTGCAGAGGGCTTGATCTCTCATGTAGTACGAAGGGGGGATCATGTTACCCCGTAGTAGTAAGTTGGAAGGGACCTTGGAGGTCATCTAGTCCAACCCCCTGCTCGGGCAGGAAACCCTACACCATTTCGGACAAGTGGCTGTCCAGTCTCTTCTTAAAAACTTCCAGTGTTGGAGCATTTACTGCTTCTGGAGGCAAGCTGTTCCACTGATTAATTGTTCTAACTGTCAGGAAGTTTCTCCTTAGTTCTAGGTTGCTTCTCTCCTTGATTAGTTTCCACCCGTTGCTCTTGTCCCTCCCTTCAGGTGCTTCGAACAATAGCCCTTAATTCCTCTCTTTATGGCAGCCCCTGAGATCATTGGAAATACTGTATCATGTCACCCTGTCTTCTCTCGTTTAAACTAGACATAACCAATCTAGCAACCGTTCATTATATGTTTTAAGCCTCCAGTCCCCTAATCATTTGTTGTCTCTCGTACTCTTTTCTAGAGTCTCAAACATCTTTTTTACATCGTGGTGACCAAAACTGGATGCAGTATTCCAAGTGTGGCCTTACCAAGGCATTGTAGAGTGGTATTAATACTTCACGTGATCTTGATTCTATCCCTCTGTTAATGCAGCCTAGTACTGTGTTGGCCTTCTTGGCAGCTGCAGCACACTGCTGGCTCATATTTTAGGTGATTGTCTACTAGGACCCCGAGGTCCCTCTCACAGTTCCTAATACTTGGAGGATGGTGCACTTATGTGTATGTGCATTTGGTTTTTTCTTGCCTAAATGTAGGAACCTTGCTTTTTATCACCATGAAGTTCATTTTGTTTAGTTAGTGCCCAGTGTTCAAGTCTGTCAGATCCTTCTGTACCTGAAGCCTGTCTTCTGGAGTGTTGGCTATTCCTGCCAGCTTGGTGTCATCTGCAAATTTGATGAGTTCCCCATCTATCCCTTCATCCAAATCGTTGATGAAGATGTTGAAGAGTACTGGGCCCAGAACAGAGCCCTGGGGCACCCCACTACACACTTCCTCCATATAGATGCAGTTCCATTGAGGACCACTTGCTGAGTACGGCCGGTCAGCCAGCTACGGATCCATCTGGTGGTGGTTCTGTCTACCCCACATTTTTCTCTCTTGTCAAGTAGTAGGTTGTGATACTATCAAAAGGCCCTTACGAAGTCCAAGTAAAATTAAGTAAACAGCATTCCTCTATCCACTAATTTGTTCACTTGGTCAAAGAATGCATAAGATTGTCTGCATGATCTATTTTGGACCAAACCTGTGTTGGCTTTTAGTTAATGACCTTTTGTTATGCCTCTAGGTGTTCATGATTAGTTGTTTGATTATCCTTTCCAGGATCTGCCCAGGATTGAGGTCAGGCTGATAGGTTCTGTAATTTCCTGGATCCATTTTTTTTCCTTTTTTGGAGATGGGAACTACATCAGATCTTTTCCAGTCCTCTGGTAGTTCCCCTGTGTTCCAGGATCTTTGAAAAAATATAGTCAGTGGCTCGAATCACATCTGCCAGTTCCTTGAGAACTCTGGGGTGTAATCCATCGGTCTGGCGATTTGAACATCTAGCTGGACAGGTGCTCACTAACCTTTCTTGCCTATCTAAACTTGTGTTTCTGTTCTTGTTTTTATGGCACTATTTTTGATAGGTTGGTCTGTTTTTTCCCTTTGTGTAAAGACAGATGCAAAAAATGAGTTAAATAGTTCTGCTTTCTCCCTGTTGCTTGTCACCTTCTTGCCACTTCCACCCACTAATGGACCAATCATTTCCTTCACTTTTTTCTTGTTTTTTACATGTTGAAAGAAGCTTTTTTTGTTATTTTTGACTTTGGTCGCAAGCCTTAGTTCATTTTGAGCCTTGGCTTTCTTCACTTCATCTTTGCAGGCTCGGGCTATTTGCTGATATTCTGACTTAGTTATGTTCCCCTCTTTCCACTTTCTATACTTGTCCTTTTTATCTTTCAATTTGTCAGAGAGTTCTTTATGCAGCCATGCTGGTTTCTTTTGAGAGCTGTTGTTTTTCCTCTTTGTTGGTATTGTGCTAGACTGTGCTTTTATTATCTCATTTTTCAAAATTTCCCAAGCTTCTTGAGTTGTTTTCCCCTTGAGGATTCTCATCCATGGAATCCTTCCCAAGCCCTCTCTAAGTTTATTGAAATTAGCTCTCTTGAAGTCCAAGACTCTAGTTTGACTGTGTTCTATTGCTTGTGCTTCTATAATGTTGAATTCTAATATTGCATGATCACTTCCTCCCAGGGTTCCTATGGCTCAACACCGTCTATCATTTCATCTCTGTTAGTGAGAATTAGATCCAAAACGGCTATCCCCTAGTTCCCTTCTCTACTTTTTGGGAGACAAAGTTGTCTGCTAGATTTGCCAGAAACCTGTTTGATCTTCCACTTGGTGCGGAGTTTGTCTCCCAGTTGATGTCAGGGTAATTAAAGTCCCCCATTACTATTGTGATGTGCTTTCTACATACCTTAGTTAGCTGACTAGCAAAAAGTTCATCTATTTCCTCTGTTGGTTGGGTGGTCTGTAGTATACACCTATGGCAATGTCATTTCCCCTCCCTTTTATATTGACCCAAATGCATTCAAGACAGTTTTTATCATTGTTGTGCTCTATTTCTGTGGAGATGTAGTTATTTCTTATATAGAGAGCAACTCCACCTCCTCTTTTATTTGGTCTGTTTCTTTTAAATAATTTAAATCCCTCTAGCTGTGTGTTCCATGTGTGGGTTTCATCCCACCATGTTTCCGTAATGGCAACAATATCGTATCTGCCCTCATTAACCTGAATTTCTAGTTCACCCTGTTTGCTGTTCATACTCTGTGCATTGTTGTATAAACATTTGAGTCCTTTGTGGGTGGCCCTGTGTTTCCTTTCTACATAACCTGTGTGGTGCCTGAGTTCCCCTATTGTCTTACCACCTATTTGGTTAGTGCACTTTATGTGGCACTCGCTATTAGAGGCTTCATTTTGCTTGATAGCAAGGTTGATATTCTTGTCCACACACACATCTATGCTACATGCACTGATAGCCCTATAGTTTTTAAATTGCCGGGGACAGGGTTGTAGCAACAGAGACCTAGCTCTTTATTGAAGAATTGGTCATAAACTTTTTACAGGTACTTTGGCAGGGAGAAAAAAAACAAACTCCTGGCAGATATAAAATATGGATCAGGTGGGCATGGTTCCAAAGAGATCTATGAATGATAATCTGACATACTGTGAGTGAAGAAGAGCAGCATTGGCCTTTCTCAATGTGGAAAAAGCTTTCTGTCCTCTGGAAGAGTCATTTCTGCTTTGGAGGTGAAAAAGGACTCTGACACCTTTCACTGTGGATTCAAAGAATTGATTGAATTATACCGGAAATCATATTGAATTTCTTCACAATGGAAATGATAATTAACTACAGGAATACAATAACTTCCCGGAGGGGGAAGACTAGACAATGGAATGAAACTTTAAGGGTGCAGGAATATAGGAGGGAGGATAGCACAGAATCCTAGGGCTGGAAGCCCCCCCCCCCCCCGAGGCTTTTAGCCCAGCCCCCTGCTCAGGGCAGGAGCCTTAAACTCTCCCAGGCAAATGGGATGAAGGAAAGGAGTCAAAAAAAAAGGAAGAACTTCTTGACAGCTGTCAGTCAGGGTAGGTTCCGCAGTTAGGCCTCCTTCTAACAGAGGCTGAGAGTCGTCCAATGGGGATGGTGGGCCGGATCATGCAGCCTTGGAGCTGATCACCTGTTAGGTCGCTTCCAGCTCTGCCATTCTTTGCTAGGCTCCTCCTGGACACGGGTTCTCCCAAAGGCCGCCTGCTCAGCAGGAGGCACCTACGGGGGGGGGGGGCCTTGGAAAGCTGCCATAGGTGCCTCGTCAGGCTTCCCCTTGGCTGCGCGTGGCACCGGACCCAGACTCCGAGGGGGCGCCAGCTGCCAAGATGCAAGGCATTTCCCCGCCCTTCTTTCCAAGGGGCTGACCTTTTCCGGCGACGCCTCGCCTCATTTAATCGTCTCTTCCAGAATTAATCGACGCGGCTTTGGTCCGGCTCTTCCCGGTGCTGCCTTTGCTATTTGCGGAGCGCGTTTCCTCTGCCAGGCAGCGAGGCGGGGGAGGGCGAGGCTTTGGCCACCAGAAGCAGCGAAGCCAACCGGCCCGGCCCGGCCCGCGCGTGCAGCCATCCCACGGACTCGAGCGACCTCCCGGCCTTTGCTGCTCTGACCGGCCACGTTCACGTCCCCTCCAACCTCTCGGGCTGGCCGCCGCCGCCGCGGGCCGGGTCTTCAGCTCTCCTGGGAAGGCGCGCGGGGTCGATCCCCTCCCACGAGGGGCCGGGCGCCCACCAGGATCGGGCCATGGCGCGCGAGGAGCGGGAAGCCCAGACGGAGGGCGCCCCAAGAGGGCGCGGTCGCTCCGGGCAGGGCTCCGCTGCCGGCCGCGCCCAGCCCTCGAGCGGCCTTGGGGAGAGCGGCGGGGGTCCGGCCCGGCAGAGCGAACCGTCTCCCTCCGGCAGGCCGGCCTTTCCGCGGGCGAACAGAAGCCGAAGCCCCGCTGTCAGCCCCGGCTTTGCGGTGGTGCGCGGAGCCCGAGAGCGGCGGGTGCGAGCCCCGCCCGGCCTCTTTGGGCCCGAGGGCCGCCGAGCCTTTTCGTCCCCGAAGTTTTTGCCCGCCACGGAGTCTGGCGAAGCGATCGACTCCGGCCGCGGCGAGAAAAACCTCTCCGGAGGCGGAATATTAAGCCTTCGCTCTAGCAAGAAAGAAAAGCGAAAGGAGCCGGGCGTCTCCCGGCGTCTTCTAGGCGGCGACTGGGCGCCTTGAGAGGGAAAAGCGGGGCTCGGCGCCCTTCGGCTCCGATCAGCCCTGAGCCCAGCAGCCCTCCGGCGCGGCCTCTGGGAGGGAGGCTGGCAGCTCCGGCCCGGCGTCTCCGTCTCGGGCGGGATCGAGACGTTTTGCACCTGCCCCGTCTGTCTCCAGCCTTTTCGGGAGACGTTGCCGGAGTCCTGCTTGTTCGCTCGCCCTGGCTCTCTCTCTCTCTCTCTCTCTCTCTCTCTCACACACACACACACACACACACACACACACACACACACACACACACAACCGCACGCACGCACCCAGTGCTACCATTATGTGCATTATGTGAGCAAATGTGGAAAAAGGCCCGGATTGGTCGGGAAATAATCAGTTTCTAAAGCGGTAATGAGTAAGGCTGGAAGAAGACTCGCCAAGCCAACCCCCCCCCCCCAACAGAAAACATTTCTTGAACGGAATCTTGAAGTCCGTGGCTCCCTGCCCAGCTGCACTTTGAGTTTTTTTCCTAACGTTCAGCTGAAACTCTCCCATGCTCGGGGACACCAGCGAATAATTATCTTTAGCTTTTTTCGTGCTGAAGTTCGGCTTCCCTGTATATACCATTTCCAGGTTCTCTGAGGCAACTTAAGTTGGCCTAAGAGGTGCCGCTTCGGATATTCCCCAGCCTTGCAGCGGGATCCGGTGTGATATACAGTCTTCCTACGCTTCTCCCAGAGGGACCGTTTCTCTCGCAAGAGTTGGTTGCTCAGCTGACAAAGGTGACCTGTCAAAGGGCAGAAGGAGCACCCCCTCACGCCCCCTCCCAGGCTACGGCCGCTGCAGCGCTGGTGGCTGGCTAGGGAGGAGGAAGAGGCGGGACTAAAGTTAGGGACAAGGCAGAAAAACCGCTGCCCTCCCACCCAGCCATCCAGGCGTGGCACAAGGATGTTTCCAGCATCCCCCAGTTTTAGACAAGCTCATACTGGCGTGGTTCTGGGCTTGGCATCTTTTCTGTTTTTCTTTGGCATGTTTTTCTGCTGCAACTTTTGGGGTAGGGGGCACCATCAGCTCTATGCCCTGTAATTACATACGGTAGTCCTCAAGGACGTTTGAGCCGGCAGCTATTTGTTCAGTCCCCTTCCTAAAGGCCTGCTGTGGCCTTGGCCTTTGCAAAGCAGCTGGGTGATGCTCCCAATCCTGCCTCTCCCCTCAGGTACTGATTTGATTGGCTTGGCCAGTTGACCCCTTTGGCCTATCTACAAAGTGATGATTGTCGCCCTGCCGGGAACTGTCCAGTGCAACAGCCTGCCTGTTTCACCAGAGGTCCCCAGACTGAGGCCAGGACTGCTGCTGTGGCAAATGCCAAAACCAACATAATGATTTATCTCACTATGAATCAACCAAGGCCAAAGGCATGCTGGCAGGAGATGGTCTAGATCAGTGGTTCTCAACCTGTGGGTCGGGACCCCACTTGGGGTCAAACGACCATTTCACGGGGGTCACCAAACAACGCAGTCTGCCATTTTTTCCTCCTTTTCCTTAGCTCTGCTACTCCCTTTTATTCTATTGGCTTTTGAAAGCCAATAGAATAGACTCTCTCGAATAGAGTCTAATTCTGTTGGCTTTCAAAAGCCAATAGGAATTGTCCAGGCTGCCCTGCTGAGCCCGCCAAAAGTCCCATTCTGCAAACGGTGCTGCACCAGTTGAGTAGTCCTCGTCTTACGACCGGTTGAGTAATCCTCGACTTATGACCGGTTGGGGGTCGCGGCATTAAAAAGGTTGAGAACCACTGGTCTAGGTGAACTTGTGAAATGCAAGTAGTGATAGCCAAAGCAAGTTTTGAAGGGTCTCCTCATCTTTAGAGGAACTTCTCCCTTGCTCTTGAGGGGCTACCACTTGCCTTTGAGGAGGAATGCCGTGTTTCCTTGGCAGTAGCACATGTGAAATCACAGGAAGTGAATGTTTCCCTCTGCTCTGCCCTCCAGTGAAGCTAGAGCCCAAAAGAACTATGCTTATCAGAAACTTGGTCTATTCATCATCTGAACTTCTTGTGAAAATTCTGCTCCTTTGTAACCTGGATGCTTGGACCCAGGGACTATGGCTTGAATTATATTTTGGCTCACTCCTCTGGACCTTTGAGTACCAAAGTCCATCTAGGCAAGCTAGGGACTCTGGGGCTGGCGAGGACTGTATGTGCCATCACCTGCACTCGGCTGCCCCAAGCAACTGATTGCTCACCAGTGTGTATCTGCTCAGAACAGACAGGTAGGTTGTGGGGAAAGCTTCAGAAGTACCACAATTTATTCTGCATATTTAATTCCAATAGCTGTCTTCTGTCTGTCTATCTGTCTATCTATCTATCTATCTATCTATCTATCTATCTATCTATCTATCTATCTTCTATCTCTATCATCCATCTATCATCTGTCATCTATCATTGTCTGTCTATCTATCTATTTATCTATCTATCTCTATCATCCATCTATCATCTGTCATCTATCATTGTCTGTCTATCTATTTATCTATCTATCTCTATCATCCATCATCTATCGTCTGTCATCTGTCTGTCTGTCCGTCTATCTATCTATTATCTATCTATCTATCTATCTATCTATCTATCTATCTACCTACCTACCTATCTATCTATCTATCTATCTTTATCATCCATCTATCATCTGTCTGTGTCTGTCTGTATCTATTTCTATCATCCATCATCTATCGTCTGTCATCTATCATCTATCTGTTTGTCTGTGTCTGTCTGTCTGTCTGTCTGTCTGTCTGTCTGTCTGTCTATCTATCTATCTATCTATCTATCTATCTATCTATCTATCTATCTATCTATCTTCTATGAAATTCTATAAAAGCCACAATGTTGCTTCAGAAACAAGATCAAGCATGACAAAGGCCTAGCCAGCATATGTAAGCATCTCATCCCATAATTTTTAGTACTCAATACAAAGCAATAGTATTCTCCCCAACCTCTTATCCTGGTGCAGTTCTCTCTCCCTCTCCCCCCCCCCTCTCTGTGTATCAATGGATGGATGAATGGATGGAGTGGAGACCAATTGAATAACTTTAATTATAATGCTAATAATAATTGCTTGGATCCACTTATATACTAGTCAACACAGTAAAACATCCCAGGTTCTTGGGAAGAACCTGATGCATTTGATGGCCAATACCAGCTAAAGAACTGGCAGCTGTGACTTCACATTGTTGTTTACATAATAATTTCAGTTTCCATGTATGTGTGCTCGAGACAGCCTCATGACAGATTTCAGAAGGTAAGGAAAGGGAGATTTCCTGTTTTGGCTTAAAAATATTGAGCACAGAAAGGAGAAGACACAATTAAGAAGAGAGAGATAATTAAGGACAAAGAACAGGAGAGCTTAGCAGCTGCATCAACATCAGCTGCAAAGGTAGTGAAGAAGACACTGAACTTTTGCAAAAAAAAAAAAAAAAAAGCTGTGCCTCATCTGACATTTCTTCTCTTTTGCTGGTACCAAGCTCTGTAGTCAATTATTGGATATGGAAAATAACAAGAACCGCATCCAGTGGCAGCAGTGGGAGCTCAGATGGTTCATGACTAATGGAAATATTCACCTAGATGCCACAGAAGGTGCCCACCTGTACTACACACAGTATAGAACTCACATGCTTTCTGAAGAGCGCTTCTGCTGGTAGCAAAACCATCCACATTGGAGTGGCAGAGACCAACATGGAGATTAAAGTCCCCAAAATCAAGGGGTGGGAACAGCCCCAGAAACCAGTGGCCTGGCAGCTGGAAAAAAAAACCCGGAGCTGCTCCTTGGTGTGAAAAGCCTGTGCATCATGAACTGATTCAGGGGAAGAGAAGGCAATAGGGACTGTAAATCTTCAGATCTGATCCGAGCCAGGCAGAATGTGGGTGGGGGGAGGGGGATCTGGCTGCTCTTCAGAAACAGGCACAGATGGACCCAGGCTCAGAAAAAGTGGAGGTGGGTGATCTCTGGGGGGGGGGGCGGTATACAAGGGGCATCCTGTTTTCTGGTGGGAAAAGCTGAATATGCCTGGAGGATGTGTGTGTGTGTGTGTGTGTGTGTGTGTGTGTGAACACATCTCTGTTCCCCCGCTCCCCATATCCCTTGTTGGTATGCATTCCCTGTATTTCTTCTTCTTGCTTCCACCAAATGTAGAAGCATTTGAAGAGAGTCCATTCACTGCGCCCAATGGGCCACTCCAGGCCAGCAGCCAGAAAGCTGGAGCATTGCCCAGGATCTTTTCAAGTCTCTCCGAAGCCCTTTGGCTGAATTTGCACCCCTCCCTCTTTTTCTGCCGCCTGCCACTCTTCTTCTGCTGCTGCTGCTGCTCTCACTGGAATGTTGAGGAAGCTCTGGGCAGCAGCCTGTGGGTACAGGTTGGGCCCCCTTTCCTGTGGCATGAATGGACCAGCTTACCCATGGACTCAGAGGGGAAGTATGCACTCCCCAAACACGCCAAGGTTGTGTGGGGTTAGCCTGGAATATCTTCTCATCCTCAGAAGTTGCTGGAACCTGTTTGAAAGTTGGTTGGTGCAAAATGGACCAGTTTGGGGGTTCCCCCACAGTTTACAGTTCCTTAAACCCAGGAGATATAAAAGAATTTGCAGGGATCAGAAACAAAATCATGCATCAGCAGCTGCCACCAACTTGGGGCAGGAGATTGAATAGAATAGAGCTGTAAGGGACCTTGGAGGTCTTCTAGTCCAGCCCCCCCTCGCTCAAGCAGGAGAACCTATACCATCTCAGACAGATGACTGTCCAGCTTCTTCTTAAAAACCTCCAGTGATGGAGTGCCCATGATTTCTGGAGGCCAGCTGTTCCACTGGTTGATTGTCCTCACTGCTAGGAAGTTTCTCCTTAATTCCAGGTTGCTTCTCTCTTTGGTCAGTTTCCAACCATTGATTCTTATCTTGCCTTCTGATGCTTTGGAGAATAGCCTGACCCCCTCTTCTTTGTGACAGCCCTTCAAATACTGGAAGGCTGCTATCATGTCTCCCCTATTTCTTCTTTTCTTTAGACTAGCCAAATCCAAGTCCTGCAGCTGTTCTTCTTGTGTTTTAGTCTCCAGCCTTGGATCATCTTAGTTGCTCTTCTCTGAACTTTTTCCAAGGTCTCAACATCTTTTTGTAGATCAGGAAGCCCTTTCCAGACAGGACTTGCCATATGCCCTAATGGCTCTTGGGGTGGGAGGCTCCTTAGAGAGGGCTATCTCCTTGAGATTCAGCAGGAACACCAAGAAGGTCATCCCCAGAAAATCTGGTCACAATTTTAGCCAAAAGTGGAATAGAATATGGAGGTATGGAAAACTAGCAGTACTATTCAATCCAATACCCCAGGGAAGAGATTTCTCCCTAATGTTTCCACTTGTCCCTGAATCACGAGGTTCTACAGCAAGGATCCCAGTTGGCCTTGGGCGGCTCTCCCTCCTTTTGCACTTGGTGATTCCAACTTCAGAGGTAGCCTGCCTCAGACCTTGTAGATTCTAATCTGCTCCAGCGGGTAATGCCAGCCTTCAAAAGAAAACATCTTCCCAGCATCTGTGATGCCATGGAACTCGGGGGACCATAATGAGTTATTTCCAGGCAACAGCAGCAGAGAGGCTGCTTGGCCTGCTTGAAAGAATTTGGGGACTGAAAGTCTCCTGGGAGGGGGATGAGAAGCAGCTCTTTGTGAAGAGGGCTCTTCCTGCAAATGGCTTTGTCCTGCCAGCAGCGACATCCACACCCCCTGCAGAAAGTCCTTGGCCGGCCTGCGAGAGCAACATCGCTGCACTCTCACTAGAGGGCTGGCAGGGTTCTTTGGGGGTGGGGGTGGGGTCCTCTGCAGCTGGCTGCTGGCTTCTTCTGCTACAAATGGCCCTGCCTGCTCTCCACCTCTCCAAGGAGCCCAGCAGTGGAGGGTCTGGAGATGGGCCCTGGTGGAGGCTTTCCCTCCCTGTTACTGCTGGAGGCAGCTAGCAGCATCCTCCTTCTGAAAGGTGATCAGGCTTGGAGAGATCAGGCCCATGGAAAAGAAAAACTTCACATGATGTGTGAGAAGGTCTGTAATAAGTGCTAGAAAACACATCTGCTCTTAATAGCAGATCCCTGGGACACAATGCAGAGCACCCCCTCCCCCCAAGCCTGGGAAAATGGTCTTTGCAGAGAAAGTGGGTGTGGAAGTGTCTGCATGGGGCACCCCCAAAATTACTTGCCAGATAAACACAGTGATCAACAAGAGAAAGGAAGAAGAGAAGACTAGGATTAGGACAGCCCCCACTCCCCCCCCCAAAAGAGAAACCCAGCTCAATTTGTCTCTAATGAGAAGAGCTGGCAGCTATGTGGCCACAAACTGGGCCCAGGTTCCTTTTTAGCACCTCTGGGCATCATCTGAGAGGGAGTGGCACAGGAAAAGAGGGCACCAAGATAACTTCATGGCCTCTCCTGCTCCTTGGGTAAAGCACACCACCGAGTCTGGCACTAAACGCCAGCAGTGCTTTTTCTGTTCATAGCTGAAGTAAGAAGCAACTTGATGAATATTACTTTTCTGATGCAGCTATTTGATCACCAAACTAAAATATTGCCACCAGCCACACTACCAGAGAGGCCATCCCTCAGCAGCCCCCTTCCACAGGCAGATAGCTGGCCAGAGGGAGCCAACAATCCAGGGAGTACCTGGGCACAGACTCACCCCCAGCGAGTGGAGGACAAGGCCCAAAGAGCTTCCTAGTCTGCAAGGGGAGGATGTGGCCAGTGTGGGTGTCTGTTGAGAAGTTGCCGAAGGGAGGAACCCACCCAGTTTTCATGAGGAAAGAAGCTGGCTGAGCTGGTGTTTGGGGCTGGTCTACAACAATGCTAATCTTCATTTCTTCATTTCTGTTTCATTCATCTGCACAAGAAACAGTATAAATTCCATTTCTTAGAGAGGCAAAGTAGGTCTAATTCAGTTATAGCATTCCTGGAAGCCCAGGGTGTGATTTCCACAGGAAACTTAGGTGGTTCTCTGGAGCTGCTTCTCACTCTTGGTCCTTCCACTGGGCTGGAGAACTACACTCTGGTGAAGCCCTGGACTGGTTGTGATGCTCCCAACGCAAGTACGGGGCGTGGGGAGACCCATTCAAAGAGATCTATGGGATCCCCTAGTTCAGAAATCCAGCAGTGACCCTATTGTCCCCGGCTTAGGATGGCTGGCAATATTTGCAGCCAATAAGAGATTTTCTTTACAAACAAAATAAAAAAAAACAGAAGGGAGGTAGAAATCGCTTGTAGGACCAAATCCCTTCCTAAAATGAAAAGCCCACCAGTAAAACACTGCAGAAACCGCCAGGTTCTTGGGGCAGGGCGTTTCAGAATTTCTCAAGAAAATGAAAAAAATATGCTTGCCATAAAGGATGCTGGACAATTGGAAACCTTTGCCTCTTTCACGAAGGGGAAGGACCCGATTCGCCCTCCCCCCTTTCTTGATAGATTAGTGGAGCGTGAGAAGAACTTGAGTTTTAAAGTATCAATTCTTAAACTGATACTTTGTTTTATTGGAGAACTTTTGAATGCCCAGTAGCAAAGAGAGCCTCCATCTTCAGAGGCAGACTAACTCTGGATACCTTACTCCCGGCCACGGGAAGTAAAAGCCGCCACTCCCGTCCTGCTCGGACATTTCCCGAAGAAGTCGACGCTGGCATGTTTCCTTCTTTCCTTCTCGGGCTCCCGAGGCCAGAAGGAAGGGAGCGGGGAGGGTCCCCCAGACTTCAGCTGCTCCCCAAGGATCCCAACGCCCTCCCGGGTCACCCCCTGCAGCCCGGACCGCAGCCTGCAAACCCGCCACGGCCGGGCAGCCCCCCGCTCACCGCCCGCCGTCTCACCGCCTCGGTCCAGGCGGCGACGCGGAAGATGCTCCGCAACTGGGGCAGCCCGACCCGCCGTTCCGCCCGGGCCCGGGTGACCCCCCCACCGTCTCCCCGAAGGGAACCCCGCCGGGCGCGGAGAAGCGCGCGCGTTCGGAACTCACCGGCCTGGGCGCGAAGAAGCAGCCCGCGCGGCTCCGGGAGAGCGGCCCTGGCGCTGCGGCGGCCACTGCGGTGGAGAACTGCGGCGCTGGAAGCCCGGCCGGGCAGGAGGAGCGGCGGGACGGCCGCGGGGGGGCAGGGCGCCCCGCTCCGCCCCGCCCCTCTTCTCCTCGCCCCGCCCCCTCTTCTCCTCGCCCCGTCTGCTGGGCTGCGCCGGAGCGCAGGTGCCGGAGTGCGGCGCCCCCCCTCGCCCCTCTGCGGACCCGGTTCGAGTTAGGGGTGCGGCGGGGAGGGCAGGTCGAAAGCCGCCGCACGGAGGGGCGGCGGTGGAAAGGTAGCCAACCAGTGAGGAGCGCCTGGAAGCGGCCCAAAGGGAGTCCGGGGACCGGATCCGAGGTCCCTCTGGATGTCCGGCGGTTCTGGAGGGTCCAGCTGCTGCACACGGACGCCGGTCAAGGAGAGGCAGAAACGGCTGGGCGCGCGGCCAGGCGGGGAGAGGGGATCGGCTTCTTAGGGAATGTTGCCCGTTTGCTCCGATCGGGGACATTCCCTCCCCGCGCGCCCCCTCCCCGCGTTTTGATTCCGTTCACGGCCGCTTCAGGATCCAGGGCCAAATTCTGCACTCCCGGAGCGCCACTGAATGAGCATTTTGTGGGGAAGGCGAAAGGGAACCGGGAGGGGCGGAGGAGGCCGGGTGGTTCTTGCGGCCGCCTGGAGCCTCTTCCCACTTATTATCCTCCCGTTCCCCCCCCCCCGCCGGGGCAATTTCTCTTGCCTGATCCGCATAGCGTCCCTCTCTTCTTCTCCCGGCAGACGCGGAGGACGACGCGGCCGGCACCGGGCGAACTGCTGAGCCTTTCCCTTCGGGCAGCCGGAAGCCCCTGCCAAAGGTGGGCTCTGGGGGGGGGGCGGTGGCGGATGGCTCAAGAGCCGCTTTCACCCTCTGAGAGCCGAGGGACAACTTCCTTCCCGCGTCTGTTGCTGGCTTGCCCGTCCCTGGCAGCCGATCCCAAGTGGGCAGGGAGCCCACCCCCGTGGGCCACCGGAGGTGGGGGGCGGGAGCAGCTCTCCCTTCTTGGAAGTGACCACACGTCTCGTGGATCGGGGCCCGGTCATCTGTCAAAAGCCACCACTTCCTCCGCTCTCGCCACAGACCACACGAGGGAGCGCAATGGGTGCTTCTCCTCCTCCTCCTCCCCCCCCCCAAAGCAGGACATCCAAAACCCTTCCTTAATTCGTCCCATACGGACCGGGAGCGGCTCCTTCTGCCGACTTGACGATAGGGCAAAAGTCATGAGGAAGGGAGCCCACTCCTCCCCACCCCTTCGTGGACCTTGAGGGGCCAAGTCTGCCACGGAGGACATGGGTGGAGAAAGGAACAGCAGGACACACGAGTGAACCTATTCAGGGCACACACAGCTTTGAAAAGGAATATACAGACAGCTCTGCCGTTTCCTCTTGTCCCTTGACTTCCCTCAGGAAGATCCGGGGGCTCCTGCAACAGCTGCCCCTGAGATGTGGGTTGGTAGTAACTTTCAACCGGTAAAAGCTTAGCATTCAAATACCTCAGAAAAGAAGCCGACTCCCCCCCCTCCCATGGACGAGAAAGATGGGGAGGGAGGGAGACTCACACTGTTCTGACTTGGATTCTGCTTCTGGATCAATTTAGTCAGCTTCCATCATCTTATTTGAAAATAACTGATGGCTTCCAATGCAGCATCTTGAATTTTACTGAAGAGTCCAAACAAAAAAACCAGCAGAAAGAGAGCAAAAGTGAAGTTTTACTCTGACTGGACACTCACTAGAGCACAGAATGGTACAAAGAGAGTCCAGCAAAGCTTTTCAGCCATTTGGCGCTGTTTTGGTGCTCTCAATGTTAATCTGTAGGGCACTTGGCCTCTTCATGCCAACTTGCACTCCACTTGTGTCCATGCCAAGTGCCCAGTGCATCATCTGGTCCAATTCTTTGGCACGGCTTTCAGTGTTCAAGGCCTGAGGGCATGGATGGGAACTTGACAGCTCTCTGGCCTACAGAACCAGGTATCCTGGCTCATTCAACTTAGCCAAGGGGGAATGGTTGTAGGTGCACCTCTTTGTAGCAAAGCTCCCCCCATCTTTAAAGAGGCAAAGAGAGACCTAGTCTGAAAGAAATCCTCCCAAGGTCTCAGAAATATCTTTTAGGCCTGGTCTGGAAACTGAGCTGGCCTTGTTTGCCCCTTTTAAATGAGCTCCTGCTAGAAGAGGCAGAAGGAAGGGACTGGCTGATTCTGCTGGGTCTCTCAGCAGCTTCCAATAGCATTGACTAGCAGCCTTCTCAGTCTGGGGGTGAGGAGAAAGAGGCCCCTCTTTATTCAAGGGATGAGCTTAGAGCAGGGCTTTTCAACCTTTTCATCCATTGTACCACTTTTAGGATATGGCAGTATCCGAGTACCACCAGTCACCTAGCAAGGTGTCAAAAACTTGATGACCCCCCAAAAAAAGAAAGGAAAAAAGTGATAAAGTACAGGTAGTCCTCGACTTACAACAGTTCAGTTAGTGACTGTTTGAAGTTACAATAGTGCCCCCCCAAGTCACAGTCCAGCAAGACACCTGCCTGTGGTGCTCTTCCTCCTGTCCAAGGTTTTCATTGTTGTAAGCATTTCTGTTGAGGATTGGCAGCGGGAGTGGGGTGGGGTGTGTTTGGTTTTTATTTCCCCCCCCCCCCGTTTGCTGGGTGGTTGCAGCAGGTTTTGGTCACTTCACATGACCCTGGGACACTGTGACCATCATAAATATGAATCAGTTGCCAAGCATCTGAATGTAAATCACAAGATCCTGGAGAGGCTGCAACATTCCAGCTGATCAGTGCTTCTTCTGGGCCCAGCTGGAGCCTGATGCTGATCCTGGTGCTTCCACTGAGCCCTGACAGCCCTGAAGAAGCACTGATCCTGGCGCTTCCGCTGAGCCCTGACAGCCCTGCAGCCCCAGCCGTCTCTCGCTCAGTCTTGTGCGGGGCTGCCACCGGTTCAGCTCATTCCCCTCTCCCACTACCACTTGTCTAGGATGGTCATGTACCACCTGCCAGGTTCCAATGTACCACAGGTGGTACCCGTACCACTGGTTGAAAAGCTCTGGCTTAGAGGAGTATGTCCAAAAGCTCCCCACACACACACACACACGACCCCCCTCAATGACCAGTCCCCAGGGAGGAATGGGACTATCTTGCCTGGAATGGTGCCAGCTCTGCTTCTCCATCCCATCTGAATGAGGGAGGCTGTGTCTGCATGGAGGGATGGGCTGGATAAGAAGCTGAAGCCTGAGGATGTCTTTCCCTGGAGAAGTTGCTTGTTTAAATGGGTTTATACTCCCCCCCCAAAGGAGCAGAGAGCTTGCTTGGGGTGTTCACAGAAGGAGCCCCTGCCGAGGGGCCCAGCCATTCCTGGCCAGGGCGAGCTGAACCACACACGCCGTGAACCTCATTTGGGAGCTGGAATGGAAAGACTCTTTGTTCTCAGTGAGAACATTGAGCAATTGAGTGTGTGCGTGTGTGTGTGTGTGTGTGTAATGGGTGTGTGTGCCTGACATCAATGATGCCACAGTGAGCTGCAGGGGATCAGGACCTCAGCCTGGCTTGGGATGCGGGCATCTCTTATGGATGTTTTACTCCTGTTCTTCCTGACTTCTGTCTTTGCCCTCATACCAGAAACTATCAAAAAGACCCTCGGACTGAGATTTTTGAAAGGAAAGTTCAAGAGAAGCCAGCCTCAAAAGGCATTCCCATCTTCCTGACCACATTCAGAACTGTTCATTAAGCCAGACTTATGAGGCTAATTTTATGTCTTCCTAAGACTTCCTTTCCAACACATTGTGCAACTCCAGAGACTCGCCCGGAAGGTTCCTCCAGCAGCAGCAGCAGGAGGAGAAGGAGGAGGAGGAGGACTGGGCTGGCCCTCTCGGTCTTGTTCTTCTCCTGATCCTTCGATGCTTAGATCCAAATAACTTTGGTTAAGAATTAGTTTTCCTCAGAAGGACGGGGCTTCTTTCAAACCTCAGGGGCTCAGCTGGTTTCACCAATTAGCTCTGGGAGCTCAGGACTGTCAGCTTTCCCCTTACCTTTTAAATCTTGACATCTCTCATGTGAGAAATAACAAACATGGAAACTTTTTTAATACAACTCTATAGGAAAAGTTGAATCATGAATCTCCAAGAACCGTTTGAGCCACTTGCACCTGGAATGCCAGACCAAAGAGGGGGAGGGGGAAAAAAAGCAAGATGGCGGAATCAAGGTCCTGCCTCTCTTGCACTTGTGTTGACAATGCGCCCACAATGCTCAGAAAAGAGAGCTGAGAGTTCAGAAGACTAACTTCTCCATAGGTGGGAAGATCATGGCCTACGATACTGGCTCTACCACAAGGACCCTTCCCCGCTGCTCTTCAGATCACCAACAGCGCCCACGTGGGCACAAGGGCTCCCAGCCTGGGTGGCTACTTCCAGCCAACTTGGCACAGGAACTGGGTGATGGATGGGCACTAATTACAGCCTATTGGGGAGAGGCCCACCCCCAAAGTTAGCGAGAGCACGGAGCACTGTCCTATTTTGAGCTGGTGGGGAGGATTTCCAGGAGTGCTACCTATTGGTGTGAATGGGGCACTTCAGCCACTGAAATCACTGGGGAGGGCAAGAGTGTTTTAATGTGCACAGCCATAACCCCCCTCCTCCTCCCAGTTGAAAGGCCTTCAGGAGGCATCTTTGGGCCTAAGGACATGGGTGCAAGGGATGAACCTGGAAAGGCCAGAACCAAGGAGGGGCAGAGCAAATGGGACCACCATTCAAACACGGGTGAAATGGTTGAAGTCCAGGGGCCTTAACCTGGCTTGATTGCTAGAGCTTGCAGGACCTAGTTGCATTTCCAGAGCAATGCAGTTGTTGCAATTGCAACAAAAGCAGCTGATCCAGAGGAGCGATAACTGTGGCTCTTCTGCTGGCACCTGGAGTTCCTGAGGGCAGAGAGACCCTTTTCGGTTCCCTGGGCAAAGCCCTGAGACCGGCAGAGGAACCCCCCCCCCCCGCACAGCCGAGGAAGAGTTCTCCGGGGCAGACTGGCTGAGTCTCTAGACCCCTCAGAAGGAGGAGCCCATCTGGACTTGAGGTGGAGGGGGCCAAAGAAAGGAGAGCAGAGGGGATGAAGGCTGGCTTTGCAACCCTCTGAAGAAGGGCGAAGGCAGAAGCCGCACCCCAGAGCCAGGCATGGCCCCAAAGCCACAGCAGGGTTGGCTGTTTCCCCCGCTAGTGCCCAGATCTTTCCATCTGGGAGGAGCCAGGCTCTCTGCTCACTGGATGAGCAGCTGCAGCTCATTACCCTACTGTGCCCTCCTCCTCCTCCTCCCAAAGGCAGCCAATCTGGGGAAAAGTTCGCTGCCCCTCACAGCCCAGAGCCCTAAATGGAAAACATGAAGTTCGCTTCTGAGAAATGGTGACAGCTTCCTCAGGATGCCTCGGTTGTTGCTTCATCCCTGCGGCCTTCAGGTCTTCCAAAAGGAGGAAGGGGCTAGGCTGTTGAGGAGGATGCTCCCCCCCCCCAGCCATTTCATGGCTGCTCCAAGTGCTCCCAACTGCAGGAGGGGCTGAAGGTGGTTCTCGGCCCCCACTGTGCTTGGCCAGGGGCCTTGACTGCAGGGAGATTTAGGCTTGTCTTGGGGACGGATGAAGCTGATGGAGGCTGAGCAAAAGGAGCTCTGGTGATGCCGGCTTGACCCTCCGCTCCTCCAGAGGAGTGCGTGAGAATTGCACCTGCAGCCACAGCTTGCTTGCTTGCCTGAATCAGCACTTCTGAGGATGAGGACAGACAGCTGCCCAGCCCAGCGCAGGAGCAGGCAGGACCCAGGGAGTTCAGGGACCAGAGCAATAAGCGGAATTCATCCTCCCCCCCCCCAGAGGGAGCATGGGAGTTTATCAGAAGGGTCTGCTCATTGCACTGATGCTGCAGTCTCCCCCCCCCCTTTAAGTCTTTTGGATAAAAGAGTTCATCTCTTTGCCAAATCCTTGTCTTTTGTATCTGGTTTGTGCGCATGCATGTGTCTGTGTGTGCCTTCATGCACATCATGTTGACTCCTGGCCACCGCCCAGACAGGTCCCTGAAATTTCTTGGTGGCTTGTCATTGCCTCCTTCCCAGGGCTGTGAGAGAGGGACTGGCCCAAGGTCACCAGCTGGCTTTGGGCCTCAGGCAGGAATAGAATTCAGGGTCTCCAAGTTGGGAAAGAAAAAGAGGGGGTTTCCCCAGTTCCTTGGGCTTCCTCCTGCTGGGAGAGACTCCAAAGCCCTTCTTGCCTTCCTCCTCCAGCCTCCAGTGGGTCTGAAGTTCCTGGGACTCTTCCCAGTGTGGCTCCATCTCATGTCCCTTTGCCTGCGGCTGCTGCTTTGTAAGGCCTTGAAAGGGAGAAATTTCCTGTCTGTGGATGAGGAGGAGGAGGGAGGGAGGGAGAGAGGGAGGGAGGGCAGCCTCCCTCCTGGCATGATGGTGGTAGCTCCATCCAAGAAGGTTGCAAGTAAAGAAACATGGCCCTCAGTCTGAAGTGGTCTGAGGATCCCTGCTCAGGGTTGGACCCTTAGCCCTATGATTCTAAACAACAAAAGCATCATACAAGCATTATCCTTCCTCTGTGACTAAAGAATATTGTTTAAAGTTGGAAATTCTGAGTTTCTTGGCTTTGTGGTTTGGAAGATGCAGTACTCGGTTGCAAAGTGGTAGGAGAAAACGGGCTGGTGTGGACGTGGCCTCCTCCTCCTCCTCCTCTTCCTCCCCAGACCAACAAACACAGTTTCTATCCTGGCTCTCCATGGCAATCTGGAGGCCTCCCAAGACATTCCCAGGCTGGTTTAGGCTTCCGCACATGAGATCATTTGTACAGGAGAGTGAAACGCCTGGATGTGCAGACTCAGCAAGGAACACCAAAACCACAGGAGCAGCCACTGCAGATGGCCGCCCAGCTGGCCTGTGAACCGCTGCGCTGAGCGAATGATGATGCCCCAAATCAAGCCAGAAGTGCAACCTCTGGGCTCAAGCATGACAGGCGTGCCCCACGTGCAAAAGTCTGCACACCTCTGCCACTGCACTTAGTTGGTCAACTTGGGCTGTGACGGGGACCCATCATGAATCCTGTAGCCCCCATGGCTGTCTTGAGCAGGCAGCAAAGCAAAAGCAGAGCTAAGGAAATTCTCCCTCCCCCACCTTCTGCTCAAGGATTGCTTGAGACCCTGGGAAGGACAGGCTAACTCCAGGAGGGGGGTCCTACTCTGGGTTCCAGGATTCCCATTGCAGCTGCAAAGGCTCCTAGATCCTCCCATCTGTCAGTGGGGGGGGGCTGTCCTGGTGGGATCACACTAAGGATGCCTATGGGTCTGACCCAGCCAGGGGCATCCCCAAGCCCAGAAGTTATTTATCTTCTCTGGAAAGGGGGAGTCTGAGAGCAGCAATCACAGAAAACACCCCCCCCCCATGTGCCTCTAGGACCTCTCAAGGACCACTCCCTGGAATGAGAGGGGCTGGCTGAAAAGTTGGCGGTCTAAGGGTCCCTGTTTCTCTTGGGTAACACAGGATATTCTCACCCTGCAAAAGATGTGGCCAGGGTAGCCTCTCCCCCTTTTATCCCCACCCCCACTTTCCTTGATCCTGCTTCTCTTGCTGGGAGAGGGGAGCAGCACTTCAGTCAATAGCTGACCCCTACCTCCAGAGCCCCCCCCGTCACACTAGCAGCCCCAAAACATGGCAACCAGTGTACTGCCCCCCCCCCACCTCCCACAGCTGGGGTGATGATTCTTCCTGGAATTGGAGGCATCAGCCGGGACTCGATTCTGGCTGGCAGAGCTCTGAACTGCTCTGTGCAATGTGGATTTTTTTTTGGGGGGGGGGGGGAGAAGGGGAAGCAAGTTGGCGGCCTCTGTGCCTGCATTCCGGGCCTCCCTGCCAGTTCAGCCAGCTCGGGGGTGGCACTGGCGGTTCTGGAAGCTTGCAGCCAGGATTTGAAATGGTATCCAGAGGGGCTGCTTTCCAGGCGTGGCAGTTTCCCAATTACAGCCACTGCAGAACAGGGAAGCTTCCGGGCTCAAAGGCTACCTGGAGTGCCTGGATATACAATGGGAATTGCTCAGTTCTGGATCTTGACTTTTTTCCTGGCCGGGCAGCAGCGAGAGGCCCTTGTTGACCACAAAGGCCGGCCCTCCTTGCAAAGCTTTAAAATGTTTGTGCAGGGGGATCTGTCAGAAGGAATTATCCTGCTATGCCAGGGCATCAGGACTTGGACTCTGCCACGAGGTCTCTATCTAGCTGTTCCCCCCCCCCGAAGGGTCTCCGCCCTGCATCCCAGGGTGCCTCCCCAAGGGAGACCCTCTACCCCCCCAGCCGCCAAGAGGTGTCTGTTTTTGTTCCATTCTGCTTTCTTCCTTTCCTCCTCCTTTCATCCAGTTGCCCTCTGGGATGGGACAAGCTTCTGTGCCTTCATTAACCTTTATGTTGCCATATACTTTATCTATGGGTGCCCTTTTGTCCTCAGTACATTTTTAGCAGATTTCTGTGTGAAGGTGAACTGCACTAAATTCACAGCCAAGTCTGGGCGGGGGGGGGGGTGAGGCCTCCATCTATGCTGCTGAGCTAGCCTGAGCTCCCTCGCTTGCTTCCAGGTGGATCCAGCTCTTGGCCCAGCTTCGCCCTTCCGCCTTTGGCGACTTTCCTGGCAACGCTCAGCCCAGTGGAGCCTGGTGACACTTCAGCAGGGCAGAACCGGCAGAACCCACAGCTGTTTGGGCAGGAGTGCCTGGCAAGAGTTGCCTTGCTCCCTCTCTTGGGCTCTTTGGCAACTGCTCCTGGAGGGGGGGATAGGCTGGTTTGGCCCCCAAATGTAGTATCCTGCTTTTTAAATTGCATTGGTTTATAGAGTGCCCAGCAAAACTCTTTTGTCCTTCCTCAGGCAGGGTAGATAAATCATGAAGACACTGAGATGGCCTGTGGATGGCAGCTGCATTTTGGCTACCTCAGGTCGCAGCCAGGCCACTAACCTCGGTTGCAAGGCACAGTTCACATAATACCCTAGACCCCATATCAGTCAGTGTGAAAGAACCCTCCAGCCAACTGGCTGCACCGGGATGGGCTTCTGCTCGCACTGAGCCCCAATGAGCTGAGCCAGCTTGGACGCTCTCTGGTCTTAAGTGAGAAAGGCCAGGAACAAGATCCCTGCCGAAGACAAGAGAGAGGGACTGGCATGGAGAATAGACTAGTGGGCAGTCTGTGGTCACCGTACTTTGAGGACCTCCTCCTCAAATGGGGGAGGGCTTTCAATGGTCTCTGCAATTCTAGAATGTAGAGCAAATCTTTTATTCTTTTATTGATGATGCCTGAAGGGCAGAAGTCCCCCGTGCCCTTCTCTTTTCCCCTCAACATCACACATCTCAAGACCAAGTCCTGGGACATCCCTGAGGATCTGGCCAAGATGCCTGCAGCTGGCCAAGTGCCAAAGAGGTGGGCAGGTGGGGATGGGGGAGATCAGTATGATGAGGACTCTGCAGAAGAAAGAGGCCGTTGCTCTTCACAAGCCTGCTTGAGGTGGGTTGTCCATGTGGCTGCCCAATCGTGGCTTATCAATAGGTGAGAACCTGGGTCCACAAACCAGACTGCACTTGAGTGTCCTGAATCTCCTTGCCTTCTGGGCTGCCTTCCTCTCCTGTCCAGGGAGGGGAGAAGGTTGGGGCAGCTTCCACTGGAGAAGGAAGGCAGCGGTTGTTCTTCACTCCGACGGGAAAGCCCTCCCCGCGCAAGAAACTGGGCTCCCTCCTCGCTGGGGCCGTTTGTGCGTGGCTGTCCAAGAGACTGTCCAGGAAGGGTCTGGGGGTCTGCTCTGCTCCTGCTGTGGGCTGCCTCCAGAAACAGGCCCGTCACCGTCTGCTGGTGGGCAGGGAGGCCAAGCGCATCAGTGTCAGTCTGTGCATGTTGGCAAGGAGGCTCTGCCAGCCCCTCTGGAGGGCACGATTGACCTGCTGGAGGCAAGCAGAGTTAGGCACAACCCCTGAGATTTATCCTACCCCTCCTTTGGCCCAGGAAGGCTCTGGGACTGGAGCATCCTGGGCTCCATCCCACTGTTGTGTATGTGTATGTGTTGTCTACATGGAGCAATTATTTGGACCCAAATAGGAGGATAGCAATGGGGACCCCTTCTCCCCAGCCCGGAATGGGGGAAGCAGGATTGACCCAGGTGAGGCTTAGCTGCAGAAAACTATGTGGGTCCTTGTCCCCAGAGACTGAAGAGGATGAAGAAGAAGAGCAGAGGCTGGGGTCCCTGGCGAACCCCATGGAGGCCTCTGGGGGCCTTTCAGAAACTGCCCCGGCTGAGCTATAAAATCCACCAGTTAAAACAGTAATGAATGGAAGAAGAAAAGCGCCTCCTCTCCGGCTGGCCTCTGCCTCCCTCCCCGGGAGGGGAGAAATTGCTACCAAAAGAGGAAAGGGGCTGGAGGAATTGTGCCCAAGCAGATCGGTGACCAGGCCATCCTTGAAGCCATGGTTTGCATGCTCTGTTGGGAAGAGCACAGCAGGATAACGTGTGTGTGTGTGTGTGTGTGTGTGTGTGTGTGTGTGTGTGTGTCCTTTGCTTGTCAGAATGGCAGCCAGATAAGCCTAAAACCAGCTTTAGCAGCTCCAGATCAGCTTCCACACGTGCACAAAGAGAGTCCACAAAACTGAGGTGGAAGGGGCGATCGCCGTGCCAGCGGATGTACAGAGGAAGCGCTCTCTCCACTGTCAGGTTTTTCTTTGTCGGGAGACCCTGAAAAGGGTTGAAAGTCGCCCTGGAGGGGCGATGACCGTGAGGAGGACCCTTGACAGATCGCGGAAGAGCAGCAGCCCTTCCATTTGATCTGAGGAAGCTCCTTTGGACCGACGGAGAAAAGATCGGCCATCAACATGGCTGATCACTAAGTCGTACCAGCCAAAAGCCAAAATCATCACCAAGCACAATGAAAGCACTGCAGAGGAATTGGGTGAGACCTTATCTTACCTTTCTTGTATCCCAACTATCTTCCTATAAAAGCCTCTTGAAATTTCTTCCCCCCTTTTAACAGGGCGGCGTCTGCCTACTTTGGGAAAATAAAGCTTTGAAAAGAGAAGAAAAGGACAACTAAACTAAACAACTACAGCAGCAGTTCTCAACCTGTGGGTCGGGACCCCATTTGGGGCTGAACGACCATTTCATGGGGATCGCCAAACAACACAGTCTGCCTTTTTTCCCCCCTTTTCCTTAGCTGTGCTACTCCCTTTTATTCTATTGGCTTTTGAAAGCCAATAGAATAGACTCTCTTGAATAGAGTCTAATTCTATTGGCTTTCAAAAGCCAATAGGAATTGTCCAGGCTGTCTCTGCCCTGCTGAGCCCACCAAAAGTCCCATTCTGTAAATGGTGCTGCAAGTTGTCTGCAGCGAAGGCGAGCTGTCTGGAAGTTTCCACCACTCCCTGCTGAGCAACTACTAAAAATGTAAATAAAAGAGGGCCAGGGGTGGGAGGTGGGAGGCCGGCGGGCGCAGGGAGGGTTGCTGGCGCGCATGGGGCCCGGCGGGTGCCTTACCTCCCTTGGGCTGGGCCAGCTGGTGGCCCAGCCAGTGGTTGGCCTGTGCCGTCTCTGCCGCTTGCCAGCTACGCCTCGGCCAGTGCAGGGGGCGGCACCATGCATGCGCAGCGCTCCCGGGCAGGGAAAGTCCTCAACTTATGACTGGTTGGGTAGTCCTCGACTTACGACCGGTTGGGTAGTCCTCGACTTACGACTGGTTGGGGGGTCATGGCATTAAAAAGGTTGAGAACCACTGAACTACGGTAAATAACTGGACTTGCACTTTTTGGATATTTGGGGTCCCCAAAAGTTCCCATTTCTATGGGAGTCTATTACCTTATTTACTTGTTAAGTTGGAAAAAAAATTAAACTGGATAAAAGCCTAACCTGAGTTTGGAAAAAGAGTTTACATGTTATCGGGGACATTTTGTGGCGAAGCCTGGTATAGCTAGTGATTTTCTTTGACTGTGAGACCTGCTAACTGCCTAGATTTGTCCTTGATACTATCTAAAAAAGATAAGAATTTTAAACAGCTGGGTGATGAAAACAACTTCTAGAAATAGTGGAGGTGGACATTCACTGACATTTATCAAAAATAGTCTCCACTAAAGGACTATGTGTAAACACATAGAAATGGAGGAATACTACCCACAACTTAATAATAATAATAATAATAATAATAACCCCCAGTGAGACACTACCTTGACGTGGTTGTGGGGCTTGTGTACTCTGAGGAAGATGAGAGCTATGCCAGAGGTTCAACCATACTGGACAGATCTCATCAGAGGAGTCAGACAAAGAGTGTCTCTCCCATAAAAAATATGGTGAGACGTAAATTGCAGAATGCCATACCGGCTCGGACGTCGCCCGGGTTAACAAGGTCCGCGCTAGATATTGGAGTTCCTGAATATCTGGTGAAAAATGGGTTACAGGACTCAGGACTGTTGGCTGAGCAACCAGGGCCAGCAGCTGCAGAACTATGGAAGAAAAGGTGTTTACCCGTCGCAGATACACAGTGATGGAAAACAAAGAAATAATGATCTGTTACTACAGATCGAGTCCAACAAGAAGAGGATATCTAAAACGAATGCACCAGTTCTGGAAAGAACAACATCCAGAATCAGAAATAACAGAACAGAGACTAGCAGATCAACGCCGATTTATAACACGAAATAAAGTATTCACAGAAACAGAATTGGACGAACTGCAAAGGTTTACCCAGGGCAAAGAAATCAAAGCCTTACCAGAAGTAATTCAGAATGTAGAGGCAAACCAGGGGGAGTTGGCAGTGAAGGAATCCAGCAGAGATATACAACTGTTCTCATTTGGAAACCAGGCACCTCTACCTCAGGAAGAACAAAACCCTCTAACTAAAGAAATAAAAGAATTGAAACAAAGAATAACTGAGCATCTAGAACAGCACAAAAACAACAGAATAAGGCTACCTGCATTGAAGCTTGTTCCAAAGAAACAGCTAGCACAAGCATTAAAAGATGCAAATATTGCAATATCAAGTATAAGCACCAATTCACTGCAAGAAACAAACCAACTAATGTACAGCACAGCTGCAGTTATAACAGAATATCTGGGATGCAAAATCAACAAAAAAGAAAAACAAACAAACAGTGCACCAGAAAAATGGAAGGTTAGACTAGAAAATAAGATCAGCAAGTTAAGATCACATGCAAGCAAGCTAGAACAGATGAAAGAAAAGAAGCTGAAGAACAAGAAGACCAAAGAATACCTAATCAAGAAATACCACTTAGAAACAAGGAAGATCAAGGAAGCACTGGAAATAATAAAGCAACAAATAACAGCTATAGCCAGGAAAATCAGTAGATATGAAGCTCGAATTGCAAACTATAGGCAGAACCTCCAATTTCAATCCAATCAGAAATGTTTCTACCAATCCATCAATGGAGAAACTGCAAGGAATCAGTCAGTACCTGACAAGGAAGAAACAGTGCAGTTCTGGAAGCAGATATGGGATAACCCAAAGAAATACAACAAGGATGCGGCTTGGTTAAAAGAGGTGGATGCAAATAAAACAGAAGTTGAAATGAAAGAACTAGTAATAACAACAAAAATGGTAGAAAAAAGAGCAAGGAAAATCAAAAATTGGTCAGCACCAGGTAAAGATGAACTGCATGGGTTTTGGTTGAAACATCTAACTGTTATACACCCACTCATTGCCAAGCAGTTCAACAATATACTACAAGGAGGAGAAATTGAAAAGTGGCTAACAACTGGGAAAACCTATCTAATAATGAAAAATCCAGCAAAAAGGGGCAACACCAGGCAACTACAGGCCAATTACCTGTTTACCAACAACTTTCAAATTACTAACTGGCGTGGTAGCTGATGCAGTACAACAGCATTTAGTTGAAAACAATCTCTTTCCACCTGAGCAGAAAGGAAACCGCCCCAATAGCAGAGGAACTGTCAGAATCCAATTATATTTCATCTTTAATTATCAAATATAGAAACTCCCAATTCTGCCTTCTCTGGATTCTTCCATAAGAGGGAGAGAAGGGGGAGAACAAAGGGGCTTTATGGCCCTCACTTCCTTCAGTATACTTCTAAGGAGCTGAATGCTGAATGTGTGTTTATTGTAACCTCAAAGCGTTAGCACCAAAGAACCTTACCATAACAAAGAAGGGTATTTGCCTTTCATGTAGTTTATCTGAAGTCTCCATCCAGACGGAAGAAAGAAAAAAGGGGGTGGAATTGTGATACCTGAAACTATCACTGGAAGGGGGGTTGATTGGGTGGGACTACTGGGGAACCCCTTAAAACCTTGAATGGGAGGGCTTGGACCCCAAGTCCTGTCTAGCACGCCTGCAACCACTTCTTCTTAATAAAGGATTCCTGTTGGAAGAATTATTCCAAGAGTTCTGTTTTCTTAAGATGCAAAGTGGGGTGGGTCCTTACAGGAACAAAAGATCAACTCCTAATAGACAAAATGATCTTGGAAAACTGCAAGAGAAGGAAGACCAACCTGAATGTGGCATGGATTGACTACAAAAAGGCATTTGACTCTCTGCCACATGATTGGATAATAAAGTGCCTAGAAATAACAGGAGTCAGTAGAAACATCAGAAAATTTGTGCAAAGATCGATGGCACAATGGAAGACACAGTTGCAGATCAATGGTGAGAGGCTGGGAGAGGTTAATATCAAGAGAGGAATATTTCAAGGAGATTCATTATCACCATTACTATTTGTTATTGCACTGTTTCCTCTGTCAACAATACTGAATAACTCAGGACATGGCTATCAAACATCAAAAACATCTGCCAGACTATCCCACCTCCTTTACATGGATGATCTGAAGCTGTATGGAAAAACATCATCTGAAATAGAATCGCTGCTCAACACTGTCGTATATATAGCCAAGATATTGTAATGGAGTTTGGCTTGGACAAATGTGCCACACTTACTATCAAACAAGGAAAAATAGTGAAAACTGAAGGAATCAAGATGCCCCACGAAAATAACATTAAGAGTCTGGATGAGGAAGAGTACTACAAATACTTGGGTATCCTTCAAGCTGACAACATCAAGCACACTGAAGTCAAGAAAAAGATTAGAGGTGAATACATCAAGAGAGTGAAGAAGATCTTAAAGTCCAAACTCAATGGAGGAAATACCATAAAGGCAATCAACACCTGGGCAATCCCAGTCATTAGGTACACAGCTGGAATAGTGGACTGGACTCAAGCAGAACTAAAAGCAATGGATAGTCAGACCAGAAAAATAATGACAATGAATCATGCCCTTCATCCACGCAGTGACATTGATAGACTTTATCTACCAAGGCAAATAGGTGGGCGTGGAATGCTACAAGTACATCAGATGGTTGAAGAAGAAAAAATGGCTTTGGAAGAATATCTGAAGAACAATGATGAAGATGCACTGAAATTAGTATATCAGGAAGGCTTACTAACTACTGGAGAGACCAAACTGGCCTACAAGAAAGACCAAATGAAGAACAGAATAGAGGCATGGGAAGACAAAGCACTACATGGCCAATACATGAAAAAAATAGCTGGGAAAGCAGATAATAATAAAACCTGGCAATGGCTAAGAGCAGGAAAATTGAAGAAAGAGACCGAGGGACTAATTCTGGCTGCACAAGACCAAGCCTTAAGGACAAATGCATACAAAGTCAAAATTGAGAAGACAGCAACAGACAGTAAGTGCCGCCTATGCAAAGAAGCTGAAGAAACAGTGGACCACTTGGTAAGCTGTTGCAAGAAGATTGCACAGACTGATTACAAGCAGCGGCATGACAAAGTAGCAACATGGTGCATTGGAAGATCTGCAAAAAATATCATTGCCTGTAAGCAAAAACTGGTGGGATCATAAAATAGAGAAAGTCATAGAAAATGATAAAATTAAACTGCTCTGGGACTTCAGAATTCAAACAGACAAGCACCTGCAACATAACACCCCAGACTTAACAATTGTCGATAAGAAAGACAAAAAAGTCTGGATAGTGGACGTGGCAGTGCCTGGAGACAGCAGAATAGAAGAGAAAGAACTGGAGAAGATAACAAAATACAAAGACCTACAAATAGAAATAGAAAGACTGTGGCAAAAGCAAGCAAGGGTAGTACCAATAGTCATAGGCTCCTTGGGTGCAATCCCAAAACAACTGGAGCACCACTTGAACACCATTGGCATTGACAAATTCGCTATTAGTCAATTGCAAAAGGCGGCCTTACTAGGAACTGCTTCCATCCTGCGACGATATCTGTAATACCATCAAACATCCACATCTGCCTATCCCAGGTCCTGGGTAAGGACTCGATCGGTAGACAAAATGCCAAATCCAGTCTGAACATCTGGCTGACTGTGCGATGATCAATAATAATAATAATAATATAATAGTAAAGTTGGAAAGGGACCTTGGAGGTATCTAGTCCAACCCCCTGCTCAGGGGCAGGAAACCCTATACCATTTGGACAAATGGCTGTCCAGTCTCTTCTTAAAAACTCCAGTGTTGGAGCATACCTCTTCTGGAGGCAGGTGTTCCACTGGTTAATTGTTCTAACTGTCAGGAAGTTTCTCCTTAGTTCTAGGTTGCTTCTCTCCTGATTAGTTTCCACCATTGCTTCTTGTTCTGCCTTCAGGGCTTAGAGAATAGGCTTGACATCCTCTTCTTTGTGGTAGCCCCTGAGATATTGGAACACTGCTATCATGTCCCCCCTCGTCCTTCTCTTCAAATAGACATACCCAATTCCAGCAACCGTTCCTTATATGCTTTAGCCTCCAGTCCCTAATCATCTTTGTTGCTCTTCTCTGTACTCTTTCTAGAGTCTCAACATCTTTTTTACATCATGGTGACCAAAACTGGAGCAGTATTCCAGTGTGGCCTTACCAAGGCATTGCAAAGTGGTATTAACACTTCACGTGATCTTGATTCTATCCCTCTGTTAATGCAGCCTAGCATTGTGTTGGCCTTTTTGGCAGCTGAAGCACACAGCTGGCTCATATTTAGGTGATTGTCCACTAGGACTCCGAGGTCCCTCTCACAGTTACTACTATTGATCAAGGTACCCACTATACTATACCTGTGCATTTGGTTTTTCTTTCCTAAATGTAGAACCTTGTTTTTTTCACCATTGAATTTCATTTTGTTAGATAGCGCCCAGTGTTCAAGTCTGTCCAGATCCTTCTGTATCTTAAGCCTGTCTTCTGGAGTGTTGGCTATTCTTGCCAGCTTGGTGTCGTCTGCAAATTTGATGAGTTCCCCATCTATCCCCTCATCCAAATCGTTGATATAGATATTGAAGAGCACTGGGCCCAGAATAGAGCCATGGGGCACCCCACTACACACTTCCCTCCATGTAGATGCGGTTCCATTGAGGACCACATGCTGAGTACGGCCGGTTAGCCAGCTACGGATCCATCTGGTGGTGGTGCTTTCTACCCCACATTTTTCTATCTTGTCAAGTAGTAGGTTGTGATCTACTTTATCAAATGACTTACTGAAGTCCAGTAAATTATGTCCACAGCATTTCTCTGATTCACTAATTTTGTCACTTGGTCAAAGAATGCAATAAAGTTTGTCTGGCATGATCTATTTTTGACAAACCCATGTTGGCTTTTAGTAATGACTTTGTTTGCCTCTAGGTGTTCGTTGATTCATTAACTATAAACTCATACTTGAAAAAAATCCTTGAAGCTACTGAGCTAATGAATTCCAGATTGAAAGATAAAGGTGCCACCTTAAAGTTACAAAATGAAGCCCAGATTTCAACTGATGAACTTACAATCCAAAAAGCAGCAGAAGAGGAACAAATTAATATCAAAGAGGACTTTAAAGAACAACAAGTACAATCTACTGAGAACTTGATTTCAACTAAAAAATTTGCAATCCAAAAAGTAACAAAAACCGAAGAAAGGAACACTAAGATGGAGGGTGCTAAAGATCAACAAGTACAACATCTTGAGAATCTAGATAACCTAGACAATCAAACAACAATCACACCATTGGACATGACCTCTTACTCAAGCCAGATAAAACCAGAAGAAAAAGAAGACCAGACTGAACTGACGACAAATATTCTAAACTAAACATGGAGATTTGAACTATTAGGGCAACAATCCAATGACTATAGAGAGGGCAGTTCCTTTGAAAAATTGATAACTGGGTAGTCCCCCTTGATTCAAATAACATGTGTAGGAATGAAGGGAGATCCACTTGAGGGTCTAAAGGCACTAGTATGGAAGCCTGCTTGGCACAAAAAGAAAGCTAGAGTTAGACTTAAAAAATGGGATTTTTTTTTTTTACTTATAATGGAAGAGCCTAAAATCTTACTTAATGGGTTAAGGAGATTTTAAAAGATATTGATTTAATATTTAGGATTTAGATTTATAAGGGAATTGAAAATTATCCATTAGAATATAGTTTTGAATTATAATACAGAAGTTGGATTGAGACAATAAAGAATACTTTATTAGTAAGTGATGAGGTACTAGGATGAGAAATAGAATATATTTGTGAAATAAAGTAAGAATGTATTTAAGTAAACAATATGTGTATTTTAGATATGACAACTATTTTGTAATGAAATAAGGGAAATTTGGGTTACCCGAAATCTAAATATTATGGATATTAAAGGCTAAATTGGAACACTGTAATTGAAATTAGGTAAAATTTATAAACAGGATATGGATATGTATAAGTTAAAATATATTGATAAATGCCCGAATTGATTGAGTTATAATTAGAAATGTATTAATTTGAATGTGATATAATAATCAAGGGAAATAGGGAATTTTTGATGATGTAACCTGAGACATGTATGAAAGATCTTGTTACTGGACTATTGACTACCCAATCACCACGCTGCTTCCTAAATACTTGGATGTAAAACTGGAAAATTAATAAAACTTGTTTAAAAAAAAATCTAAGGTGGAAGGATGGGGACCCTCTCCTAAAGGGATCCGTTCCGGGGATGAATGGAACTCATGCAAAGTGGCAAGCCCTTCTGCTTCTCTGGGAGGTCTCCTTCCTTGCCACTGCCTGGCCACTCCGAGGCACAAGCAAGGAAGCCTCTGGGCCACAGCAGATTCTCCTGTTCTGCCTTCCCTCGTCTGCTCATCCAGCAAGCCAGTGGTGGACGGTGTTGCGTCCTTGGCGGGAAAACAGACACGAGAAGCAGCTGGAGTTCTCAGTTTCTTTTATTCAGCGTTCAGCTTACAGGAAGATGGCTTCAGCCTCGCCCAAATGCCTCGCAGCCTCTTATATAGGCAACTCCCGGGTAAATGGGTTACTTTTCCCGCGCCAGCACCCGAGCATGCGCACGGCGCTGGCGACAGCCTGTCTGGTCCCGGGCAGCTTTGCACCTGCCCGGGACTGCCTGCAAACGCCCGAGCCGTTTGCAAAGGCTCGGGACATAACACCCCTTTTCCCCGGGCTAAAACTACTACCAACATACAACATTTATTTTATATAACATTTTGCTCCCCAGTGCTCCCACTGTTTACTGGCCTTTGCCTTGCCAGCAATGTTATGTAGTCTTCTAGGTACTTGGGAGATTTCTTTGCTCTCTGTGACCTTCTTAGCTCTGGGTTACTGGCATAAGTCCCCTGACTGGAGGGAGGCGTGAGCCTGTTCTCTCTATTGTGCCCTGGTGTCTTCCAAGGACTGTGCCCCGATGCCTGGCCTGCTTGCTTGCCCACAGGGCTCGTCAGGCCAGGGCTTCTGTTGCTTTGTGACCTGGTTGTCCTACCTAGCTGTAGACCCTCAGGCCCCTTGAAGTGATAGCCACTGCTGGGCGTCTCTGTAGAACCTACTAGGTCAGTCCAAGACCTGTCAGGAGGCTGTCCATTCCCTGAACCCCATTCTGTGCTCGGGCTCGTGTGGGTTTCTGTACTTTCCCAAAACTCAGGTGTTCCCTGATTTGTGCTAGGGTTGTTGTAGTCGGGACTTGGTTCCTCGACTAGCTCTGTGTATGTTTGACCCCCTGTAGGATTTGGGGTAAGGTCAGGCCAACTTTGGGGATTGTGTGCCAGCTCTCTTGCGGGGAATGATTTGTTGGGATGCCCCAGGGTATCCTCCGTGACTGGAGTGCTGTGTGACGTGTGTGGAACGTGAGTATGCCCCCGGGGTGACTCCCTGGCTGGAGTAGGCGTGAGTGCCTGTTGTGGGGGTAAGCTCCATGACTTCCTTTTCGGAGCAATTGCGGAATCTGGGGACGGGCCGTTTGTGGCTCCCTCAGTGGAGATGGGCAGTAACTCTTGCCCTTCCCTTTGCTCCAAAGGGTCCCCCTCCCCCCCTGGAAAAGACCCAGGAGTCTCAGCAGAAAAGTCTCGCCTAGAGCGAAGGTGGTCGATGTGCGAGCAGGGACACGACCTTGTCCAGGGCAACCTCGTAGGGAGAGAGGGACCTGTGATCCTGGACACAGAAGCGGGGGACCCATGTATGACCAGGCAGTAATGCGAGCCCAACCCGGGGCACCCACAAGTAGTTGTCTAGGTGCCCTAGGATGTGAGGTAGATGAAGGCAGTCTGTCCGGATGCAACCGGTCAAGTCTAGTAGTAAGTTGGCGCCCCAACGAAGTTCAGCTGGACTTCTCCCTGTAGAAGTGGACGGTGTGGTGCGATAAGAAAGGAGAAAGTCAGCCAACCTGTGATGCCAGTCCCCGTAGGTGAGTCTCTTCAAGGAGTCCTTTGCGATGCGCACCATACGTTCAGCCATACCGTTGGTGGACGGGTGAAAAGGTGCAGACGTGGCATGACGAATCAGGTTTGCCTGTAAGAAAGCTTGGAATTCGGAGGAGGTGAATTGAGGGCCGTTGTCGGACACGATGACATCTGGCAGCCCGTGTGCAGCAAAAATCCCCCTCAGTACCTGAATAGTCTTTGCAGTGGTGGTGGATGAGACAGGCACAACCTCAAGCCATTTTGAATGGCTGTCAACAAGGACCAAGAAGAAATGGCCCTGAAAGGGCCCAGCGTAGTCAATGTGCACCCTAGACCATGGGGACTGTGTTTCCTCCCATCTATGCACAGGAGCTTGGGGCATCTCTGGGCGAGATCGTTGGCAGAGGTGGCATGCGTGCACCTTAGCCTCAATATCTTTGTCTAAAGCAGGCCACCACAAGTGGCTTCGTGCAAGAGCCTTCATACGGACAATGCCAGGATGACCCTCGTGGAGGGATTCTAAGACCCTAGTCCTCATTGAGGTGTGAATGACAACTCTGTTTCCCCAAAGCAGACAACCCTGAGAAAGGGACAGTTCGTTTCTTTTGGACCAGAAACTCTGAAACTCAGGACTAGGGCAGTGCTCAGGCCACCGGACAGGACCCAGGAGCGGACACGTGAAAGTGTGTGATCTGTACCTGTTTCAGCGGTAACATCCCTGGCACTAAGAGGGAGCTCGGGCAAGGCTTGGATTGATAGAATGTTGACAGCTGGCGCAGGGTCAGCTTCTACTACTGGCAGAGGCAATCTACTGAGGCCATCAGCATGGCCCATTTCTTTCCCAGGCTTGTGGAGTAAGGAAAAATCATATGCAGACAGAAAAATAGACCACCTAAGCATTCTAGGGGAAATGATGTGGGGAGTCTGCTTACGTGTGGTAAACAGTCCCAGCAGAGGCTTATGGTCAGTGAAGACCGTGAAATGCCTGCCATATAGAAAATCGTGGAATTTTTTAATTCCAGCAACAACAGCCAGAGCCTCCCTGTCTATCTGAGCGTAGTTGCGCTCGGCAGAAGACAGTGTTCTGGAGTAGTATGCAATAGGAACCTGAGTTCCATCAGACCTGAGGTGACTCAGGACAGCTCCAACCCCGTAGGGGGATGCATCACAAGCGATGCACACAGGAAGAGACTCGTTGAAATGTGCAAGAACACTGTTAGAAGTGAGCAAGGCCTTGACTTCTTTAAAGCAAGCCTCATGTGCTTGTGACCACAGCCACACAGCTTGTTTGTCTAGTAGCCTGTGAAGAGGCTCAGCTACACTAGCTTTATGTGGAAGAAAAGAATTGTAGAAATTCAGGAGGCCTAGGAAGGCCTGAAGTTCGGCCTTAGACTTTGGCCTGGGTGCTTGTAAAATAGCAGTTAGTTTGGATTCAGCAGGATGAATCCCAGCAGCATCAATTTTGAATCCCAGAAATTCAGTAGAAGGCACCCCGATCTTGCATTTGTCTTTTCTGAGCTTGAGGCCTGATTCCCTGAATCTTAACAGGACAGCCCTAAGTCTTTCAGCTAGAATGTGTGTGGAGTCTCCTGCAATCAAGACATCGTCAAAGTAGGGGCAGACCCCTGGTATACCTCGTAGTGTGTTTTCCATTACGCTTTGGAAAATCCCAGGAGCGACATTTACTCCAAACTGTAGCCTTTTTACTTTAAAGGCTCCCCTGTGGGTCACAATGGTCTGAGCTATGGCAGCATCATCATCAACAGGCAGCTGTTGATATGCTTGAGCTAGGTCAAGCTTTGCAAAAACACGCCCCCCCTTGAGAGAGGCCAGGATGTGACTGACCACAGGAACAGGATAGGCATGTTGCTGCAATGCCTTATTGAGTGTGCATTTGTAATCAGCACAAATGCGAATGTCCCCATTTGCCTTTAGAGGCGTGACAATGGGGGTCTCCCACGGGCTGGAATCAACAGGTTCTAGGATTCCCTGTTGGATTAGTTTGTCTAGTTCAGTGTCAATCTTACTTTTTAAAGCAAAAGGGACCCTTCTTGCTTTAATCCTAATGGGAGTGACAGTGGGGTCTAGCTTTAAGGACACAGGTGGTCCTTTGAATGTGCCCAGCTGGGGGCTGAAAACATCTGCAAATTCTTTGCAGACTTCCTGTAGGTCGAGTGTTTGTAAGCTGTTGAGTCCTGTGACGTGTATCCCCAGGGCCTCAAACCAATCGAGTCCTATGAGACTCGTTCGTTCACCCCCTACGACTAATAAGTCTAGTGGACCTTCAAAACTCTTGTATTGCACGTTAAGGGTGGCCTCCCCCTTAACACACACTCTTGCGTTCTGAAAATCTGTTAATACAATATCAGAAGGCCTGAACTTGGCCTTAGACCCACTACTGGAACAAATCTTCCTAAATGTATGCAATGAAATGATGGACAGGGCAGACCCTGTGTCTAGGTCCATAGATAATGGAACCCCTTGTAGCTTCATGTTGAGTGACAGCTTTTTCTTCATGGGCTTGTGTGTGCCTGTTCTACAGATGCTTCTTCGCGAAGCGCAAAAACCTACCCTATTCTGGCTGGGGAATCTGGTACCTTTCAGGCGTTCTTCTTGGGGTTGTGCCTTTCGTCGGCTCAGACACACAGCTGCAATATGCCCTTGTTTGCCGCCTGCCCGGCAGGTAGCGGAGCGGAACTTGCAGTCGGTTCTCCTGTGGCGACCTCCACAGCCGATGCACTTGAGAAGAGCCGAAGAGCTTCCCTTCTGGTTCTCTTCCTTCGCGGGGTGTAGACGGTCGACTTCCTCGTCCGGATCCTCCTCGGAGTTTCGTCGGACGTCTTCCTGGGGCACGGACGCACCCTCTGCACTGTTTCTGATCGGCCGCATGTTTTTGATGGCGCCGCCTGCTGCTTCTTCTGCGGTGACTTCCCTTAAGGCGTCTTGGAAGGATAATTCTTCCTTGGCAAAAAGTCTCTGTTGTAGCTCTCGATGCCTTAGCCCACACACGAATCGGTCCCTCAGTCGTTCCTCGAGGTCCTTGAACTCGCAGGGCTTGGCGGCCTTCCGTAGCGCGGCGATGTATTCCTTGGCTGTTTCACCGGACCGTTGATCCCTCTGCTCGAAGTTGTGGCGCCATGAGATAACGGACACCTTGGGGTGGAAGTGCTCTTTCAGCAGCTTCTTCAGGTCTGCGTAGCTTACAGACTCTACTGGAACAGGTGCTACAAGATTTTCTGCGATTTCGAAGGAGTCTTGGCCGCAAACGCAAAGCAGGGTGGCGGCCTTCAAGCTATCTTCCCTCACTTGGTTTGCCTTGAAGTAGTTCTCCATTCTGGATACGTAGGACTCCCACCGCTCTGGATGTGAGACGTCGAATTCCGAAAGCCTTCCGATTTTCGCCATCTTCGGATCTTCAGGAGACGGGTCTATCAGCCAGCCTAACCCCGAATGCGCACCGGATTGGCGGGCAGCTGCCGAGTCGACGCCGTTCCTCTTTCGCCGCTCAGGACTCCTTGGGTAAGCTTACACTTCTTCCTTTCCAGGTAGTGCAAGGCATCCCATCTTCGTCGCCAGTGTTGAGTCCGTGGCGGGAAAACAGACACGAGAAGCAGCTGGAGTTCTCAGTTTCATTTATTCAGCGTTCAGCTTACAGGAAGATGGCTTCAGCCTCGCCCAAACGCCTCGCAGCCTCTTATATAGGCAACTCCCGGGTAAATGGGTTACTTTTTCCCGCGCCAGCACCCGCGCATGCGCACGGCGCTGGCGACAGCCTGTCTGGTCCCGGGCAGCTTTGCACCTGCCCGGGACTGCCTGCAAACGCCCGAGCCGTTTGCAAAGGCTCGGGACATAACAGACGGGGTTACTGGCTTTCTAGCAGGTGCGGTGAGATTCTCCTGGGAACTCAGCTTTGTGCTGGTTGAACAATCTCTGGGGAGGACAGGCTGTGCTTGTGGCAGCAACCTGCCCTCCCCCAAAATGGCTGGACCCTCCTGCCCTTACCTTTTGGCACTGCTTCACCCTGTTGCTGGCTTGGGCTCTGCCTTGAGCCTGCCTGATGAGCAGCTGCCCGTCACTGGCTTCACCTGCCAGGGTGGCCTCTTCGTCCTTCATGTCCTGCCCTTTCAGGCTCAGGGCTCGGCGTCCGGAGCTGCCCTTCTTCCTGGCTGCTTCCTGGCTGCGGCCCAGGCTGCCGTCCACTCTCCAAGGGGCCTCCTCGTCTTCCCAGGGGAGAGGGGCCTCCTCCAGGCAGCCATACAAGCTTCCAGGGACATGATCCAGGAGCCCCAGGGACTTGGGCACCCTCATCGAGCAGGCCCTCTGGAAGCCTGTGTGCTTGGTCATGGGGGTATGCCCGTTGCAAGAGTCAAGTTGCTCTGTTCAGCCAAAGCCTTTTCTTCCTCCTTTGTTGCATGATTCATTGGCGGTGTGGGGGAAGGGCAGGGGGAGTGACGTTTTGCAGTCTTGAACTCTTTGGACTTTCTCAACAGCCCTCTTATCAGCTGCCCCTCACATGGGGGAGAAAGGTCAGGACAGGCCCTCGAGACACGTCCCCAGGCAGGGAGCAAAGGGCTGGTGGCCCTCTCCCTGCTTCCCGCAGCAGGTCCTACACCCTTCTTCAGGAAGGGGATGATGGATCTTAGGAAGCCAGATGGAATTTGGCCCCAGCTGGGTGGTGACTCTCCGGAGCAAAGCTGCTCCTGTTGAGTCCCCCAGAGAAGCCGAGGCCTGGATCCTGCAGTGCTTGGGCCAGATCTGGAGACAAAGAAGGGGGTGGATTGGGCCTAAGGACACCGATTCATGCTCAGCACAACCAGAGGAACTCTGGATTAACTCCCCCTGACCCCAAGGGTCGAAATTCTATTCAGAGAAGAGGGTCCCCTTCTCACCCCATCCCCCACTCAGCTGAGAGGAAGGAAAGACCTCAGTCAGGAGACCAGGGGGAGGCCAGCGTAAGGGGCTTCCAGGTGGCTCTCGTGACTTCAGGCCAAGCATCCGAGGAAGTGATGAGTTCTCTTGAAGGCGGCAACGGGCCCAACTCGACATTTCCCAGTCTGAGTGATGGGGAGAGGGTGGACTGAGTCCCTGCAATAACGGGGGGAGGGGGGAAGAGACTGCAGAGCACTTTTTCCACAGAGACAGGCACACGTCCAGCTTCTTCCTCCACCGGCCTCTGAAATGCTACAGTGGCCGGGAAATATATCACTGTTTAATTTGTTCTGCTCAGGCCTCATTTTAGTCGTTCCAGTCTGGTGGCTACAGCAGCTGGAATTGGCTGTGCATGCTTCAGCTGGGGATGGAGGGGGATGTGTCTCTCACTGGGTGCTGCCCAGGCAGGATCATCCCCACCTCTCAGTCAGTCAGTCAGTCAGTCAGTCCAGAGCTGGAAGGGACCTTGGAGGTCTTCTAGAGTCAACCCCCCTCCTCAAGCACACAAGTGACTGTCCAGTCTCTTCTTAAAAACCTCCAGTGATGGAGCACCCACAACTTCTGGTGGCAAGCTGTTCCACTGCTTAATTGTTCTCACTGTTAGGATGTTTCTCCTTAATTCCAGGTTGTTTCTCTCCTTGATTAGTTTCCATCTGTTTCTTGTCCTGCCTACAGGTGCTTGGAAAATAAGGTGACATCCTGCTCCCTCTCTTTGTAGCAACCTCTCAAATACTGGAATACTGCTATCATGTCCACCCTAGCACTTCTTTTTTCTAGATTGCCCATTCCCAAATCCTGCAACCGTTCTTCATATGTTTTTGCCTCCAGGCCTTTAATTGTCTTAGTTGCTCTTCTTTGCACTTTTCTCAAAGTCTTAACAACTTTTTTGTAATGTGGTAACCAAAACAGGATGCAGTATTCCAGGAATGTATGGCTGTGAAAGTTGGAAAGGCTGAGTACCAAAGAATGGAGGCCTTTGAACTATGGTGCTGGAGAAGACTCCTGCGAGTCCCCTGGACTGCAATGCGATCAAACTGGTCAGTCCTAAAAGGAGATCAACCTCGACTGCTCTTTAGAAGGCCAGATCCTGAAGTTGAAACTCAAGTACTTTGGCCACCTAATGAGAAGGAAGGACTCACTGGAGAAGAGCCTAATGCTGGGAAAGATTGAGGGCAATAGAAGAAGGGGACAACAGAGAATGAGGTGGCTGGATGGAGTCACTGAAGCAGTAGGTGTGAGCTTAAATGGACTTCAGAAGATGGTGGAGGACAGGAAGGCCTGGAGGAATGTTGTCCATGGGGTCGCGATGGGTTGGACATGACTTTGCAACTAACAACAACAACAACTAATACAAAACATAGATTTTGAAGTCTATGCCTCCGTTTATACAACCCAAGATTGTATTAGCTTTTTTGGCTGTTGCCGCACTCTGCTGGCTCAGATTAAGTGATTGTCCACTAGGACTCCAAGGTCCCTCTTGCAGTTGCTGTTTTTGAGCCAGGTTTCACCTAATATGTACTCATACAACGTGGTGGGATTCAGCCAGTTTGCACCATTTCGGCAGAACTGAATTTTTTTGTTGCCCAGGCCCAGAATGGACTTCCAGCAGCGGCATCCACACAGAGAACCGGTTGTTCACATATTTGAATTCCACCACTGCTTGTACCTTTGTTTTTTCCTGCCTAGATGTAAAACCTTTCTTTTCTCCACATTAAATTTCATATTGTTAGGGCCCATTGTTCAAATCTGTCAAGATTTTTTGGATTCTGAGCTTGTTTTCTGGAGTGTTGGTGGTACCCCACTGCTTACTTCCCTTCATGTAGATGTAGTACCATTAAGGATGACTCGCTGAATATGGTTTGTCAGCCATCTGGTGGTGATGCTGTCTATCCCACATTTTTCTAGCTACGTTGTGGTCTACTTTGCTGAATGCCTTGCTGAAGTCTAAGTATACTGTGTCCACAGCATTTTGCTGGTCTACTAATTTAGTCACTTTGTCAAAGTATGAAATAAGATTGGTTTGGCATGATTTATTTTTAACAAATCCATGCTGGCTTTTAATTATAACTTTGTTTCTGGATGTTCACAGATTTGTTTTTTTATTATGTTTTCCAGTATCTTCCCAGGTATTGATGTCAGGCTGACTGGTCTGTAGTTTCCTTGGTCTGTTTCCCTCCCCCCCCCTTTTTTTTTATGATGGGAACCACATCAGCTCTTTTCCAATCTTCAGGTAATTCCTGAGTGTTTTAGGATTTTTCTAAGATATGGTACAATGGTTCTGAGATAACATCTGCCAGGTCCTTCATAACTATACTGTCAGGTCCTGGTGATTTATATTCATCAAGGTCAGATAGGTGTTCTCTAACTATTTTCTTTCTTATTTTTTTTTCTGGTCTGTCTTTTACTGTTATGTTTTTGGTATGTTGGACTATAGTTTCTTTTTGTGTGAAGACTGATGCAAAGAGCAGCTCTGCTTTCTCTATACTGCCTATTTCTTCCTTGCCATCTTCACTCTTAAGAGGATCGACTGTTTCCTTGATTTTTTCTTGTTATTTATATGTTGAAAGAAACTTTTTTTTAATTATCTTTTACTTTTGCTACAAGTCTTTGTTCACTCTGAGCCTTTGCTTTTCTGACTTCATCTTTGTAGATTCCGGCTATCTGCTGATATTCTGTCTTAGTTATGTGTCCCTCTCTCCATTTTGTCTTTCAGTTTATCAGAGAGATCTTTGTGTAACCATGCTGGTTTCTTCTTGGATTTTTTCTTTTTCTTTTTCAGGGGTATTGTGCTGAAATGGGCTTTTATGATAATATTTTTCAGAGTTTCCCATGCTTCTTGCGTTGTTTTCCCCTTTGGGATTTTCATCCATGGATTTTTTCTTAGGTTCTCTGTGAGTTTGTTGAAATCAGCTCTTTTGAAGTTTAAGACACTGGCTGGATTGTGTTCCATTGCTTATGCTTGCATTATATTGAATTCCAATATGACATGGTCATTCTCCCTCAAAGTTCCAGCAACTTCAACTCCCTTTATCATTTTTTCTCTATTAGTAAGAATTAGGTGCAGTATAGCTTTACTTCTAGTTCCCTCTTCTACCTTTTGGATGACAAAGTTGTCAGCTAAGTTGGTTAGGAATCTGTTTGATCTCCCATTTGCTGCAGAGTTTGTCCCCCAATTGATATCAGGGTAGTTAAAGCCTCTCATTACTACTGTGGTATATTTCCTACATACATTTGTTAACTGGTTGGCAAAGAGTTAATCTAGTACTTCTGCTTGGTTGGGTGTAGTATACACCTATAGCAATATCTTTTCCCCCTTTTATATAGACCCATATCGATTCTAGGAGGTTGTAAGGACCCACCCCACTTTGCCTCTTAAGAAGACAGAACTCTTGGAATAATTCTTCCAACAGGCATCCTTTATTAAGAGAAAATGGTTGCAGGCATTCTAGACAGGACTTGGGGTCCAACCTCTCCCATTCAAGGTTTTAAGGGGTTTCCTAGTAGCCCCACCCAATCATCCCCTACTTCCAGCGACAGTCTCAGGCATTACACTCCCACCCCCTTTTCCTTACTGCCGGCTGGATGGAGACTTCAGAGAAAACTACATGAAAGGTAATAGTCCCCTTTGTTATGATTAGGCCTTTTGGTGCTATCCACATACAGTTCCTTTGAAGTGTACCGAAGGAAGTGAGGGCCATAAAGCCCCTTTGTTCACCCCCTTCCCTTCATCGTATGACAGAATCCCGAGAAGGCAGAAATGGGGTTTTTTATAGTTGATAATTAGAGATGAAATATAATTGGATTCTGACATCCTGCCCCCTCAAATATAAGACAGATCCACCTGAAAGAAAACAAAACAGGTATAAAAGTTAGTCAGGCTTGTTAGGATATTCTGTGTGAAACTTCATTAAAAGCTTCGGGGCTCTGACATGATGTTTATGGACCCACACGTTTTGTGAGGCAGGGAGGTGTTTCCAGGCAACTAGGTACTGAGTCGCTCCATGATATCTCCTAGAGTCTAGGATTTCCTTTATTTCAAAGTGTTGTTCGCCCTCCACCATGATTGGAGGTGGTGGTGGGGGGATTTTTGGCCGTAAAGCTGACTGATGCTCTCTTTTCAGCAAGCTGCAATGAAAAATTGGGTGTATTTGCCTGAGATTTTTGGGTAATTCTAATTCTACTATTACTGGGTTCATGATCCTTTTAATTGGAAAAGGCCCTATATATTTTGGTCCAAGTTTTTTACAGGGTTGTAGGGACTTTAGGTATTTTGTAGATAGGTACACCATTTCACCTATAATGAATGTTGTAGGCTCAATCCTTTTTTTATCGGCTTGTGCTTTGTATGCCTGCCTAGCTTCATCTAGTGCTTTTCTAATTATTGGCCAGGTGTTTTGTAGTTTTTCCATCCATTCTTTCAGTGATGGGATCGTTGGTTCGTTCGGGGTTAATTCTGGCATGGGGTTGAAACTTTGACCGGTGGCTATTTGAAAAGGAGTGTAACCTGTGCTGGAGTGGACTGCATTATTGTAGGCAACTTCTGCAAAAGGGAGTAAGTCCGCCCACTCGGTCTGCTGGAAACTAAGAAAACATCTTAAATATTGCTTAAGTACGGAGTTCATTTTTTCAGCCCCCCCATTCGATTGTGGATGATGGCTAGATGTCAGTCCCTAAGTGATTCCTAAGAGGGATAAAAATTCCTTCCAAAATGCAGACATAAATTGCACCCCCGTCAGAGATGATGCGTTGGGGTGCCCCATGCAATCTGTAAATGTGCTGGATGAAAAGTTTTGCTAAGGCTTTTGCGGTGGGAATCTTTTGGCAAGGGATAAAGTGCACCTGTTTGGAAAACAAGTCTGTGACCGTGCAGACAACAGTATTCCCATTGCTTTCTGGCAATTCCACTATAAAATCCATGGCTATTTCTCTCCAGGGGGCTGAGGGATTTGCCACTGTTTGTAATAGTCCTGGCGATTTCCCTTGCAACCTCTTTGCAGTCGCACATTTTGGGCAACTGGCTACATAACTTTCTAGGTCCTTTTTTATTGATGGCCACCAAAATTGCCGTTTAATTAAGTGTAAAGTTTTTACAAATCCAAAATGCCCTGCTGATTTTGTGTCGTGGCAAAGCTGCATGAAAGTGACTCTTTGGGTTGTTGGTATATATAACTTTTCCCCTACCCAAGGCAACCCGTCTCTCATTGTGCACACATTTTTGTTTTTCTGGAACCATTCATCTGTTTCCAAACTTTTTCGGAATTCAATTCCAGTTTGGCTGTCCAGTTGTGGTTTTAATTTAGTTTGGGTTCTGGTGATTACTGGTGCTGCCAGTTGTGACTTTGCCATCATCGGTTTAGCGTCTGTGGCTCATACGCTGTTATATTGGGGCATGCAAGACTGCAGGGCCCCCTTGTAATCCAAATGGCAAGACTTTGAATTGATAGCACCCCATGGGGCAGTTAAATGCAGTCTTCCATTCGTCCCCTTCCTTAATTCTCACACGATAGTAAGCTTCCCTTAGGTCTAGTTTAGAAAAATTTTTCCCTTTCGATAGGTGTGACAGCATGTCTTTCATGAGGGGCAGAGGGTATAGGTTGCTTTCACTGATTGTATTCAGGGCCCTATAATCCACGCATAAGCGTAAAGAGCCATCCTTCTTCTCTCTAAAGAGGACCGGGGCAGCCACTTTAGGTTTGGCTGGCTCAATGAACCCTCTCTCTACGTTTTTTTTTATGAATCTTTCCATTTCCTCCTTCTCCTTTGGGCTCATAAAGTATAATCTGGGCTTCGGGAGTTTTGCCCCAGGCTTGAATTCAATGGCACAGTCTGTGGGTCGGTGGGGGGGGGAGCTCATTCGCCCTCTCCTCACTGAAAACTTCAGCAAGGTCTCTGTATTCCTCTGATATTTCTGGTAGTCCCTTTTCCTCTCCCATGGATGCTTTTTCTATTCTTGATTCTGGTAGCCCCCCTTGGATTTTAAGTCCATAGGGTCCCCCTTCGGGAATTTGATTTCTGTCGTCCTCCAATTTACCCAGGGGTTCCATTTTTTTAACCATTCCATCTCTAGGATCATTGGGCATTCCATGCCTGGGGTCACCACAAACGTTATGTCCTTCTCATGTTTGTCCAGGGAGAGGTGTATTGGTAGAGTGGCTAGGGTAGCTGGCACCCCCCCCCTGCTATGGATCCATCTAACTGGCCAAATGAGATTGGTTGTTCCAGTCTCCTCGATGGAATGCCCAGATTTCCCACTAGTGTCGGGCTAATAAGGCAGCGGGTGCAGCCAGAGTCTATTAAGGCTTTCACCTTCACAGCTTCGGGAATGGGGGGAATTAATATAGTCACTGTTTTGAAGATGGGTGTGATGCATCCACTTACCAGGGGTTCGCCCTCCGAGCTGTCATCTGAGGCATCCACCGGCCCTGTGGTGTAGGCTGGAGTTCTTTCCCCCTGATGAGCAGAGGTGGGGGGTTCCGCAATTTCCATCATTCTCATGGCAGTTTCTTTTGGCTTAGCTGAAGACTTTCCGGATTTGCTGATTGGGGATCTGTCTGGGTTGTGCTGGGGGGCTTTGGAGCGGCATTCTACAGCTTGATGCCCTTCTCTTCCACACTTGAAACACCCCATTTGCTTCTTGGCTGTAGCCAATGGTTCGTGTGTCAACTCAGGCGGGGAGCGGCTCCATTGTTTTCCTCGGCGGTGTCTCTTCAATATGTCGATCTCTGCTTCCTCTGCCAAATGTACCATTCCTCAAGTTGGTGTGGGTCCCCTCGGGGCAGGCAAGCATCATATAGGTCATAATTTAGTCTGTCTTTGAAATGGCTAAGGAGGATGTCTTCTGGCCAGTTCAGTTTGCTGGCAATGGCCTGGAATTCTTGTGTATATTTAGCCACCGGGCGTTTGCTTTGCCTCATCATTTTTATCTTTTTGCGGGCTTTGCGATCAGCCAGGGGGTCTTCAAATCGTCTTCTCAGAGATGGTTGAAGTCGTTGAGTTCTGGGGCATTGGAGTCATGCAAGTTCACCACCCAATCTGCAGCCGGTCCGTCCAGGGCAGATTGCACGATCCGGATGCGGGCTTTGTCGCTGGGGATGTCCCGCCCATATTCCTCCATGTAGCTGAGGACTTGGGTTAGGAAAAACCCCAAGCATGTTGGCTTCCCTTTGAATTTCACCTCCAATGGCGGACGTCTTGGAATGGATCGGTGCCTCCATTGTTGGTGGTAGTGTCTTCCGTCCAGATCGGCATCTGTGGTTCGGTAGGGGTGGGGACTACTGGATCAGCAGATGTCCCTGGGGCTGCAGGTTCCACTTCCCCCTCCGTGTCTCAGTTCCTTTGAAGTGTACTGAAGGAAGTGAGGGCCATAAAGCCCCTTTGTTCACCTCCCTCCCTTCATCGTATGACAGAATCCCGAGAAGGCAGAAATGGGATTTTTTTTTATAGTTGATAATTAGAGATGAAATATAATTGGATTCTGACAGAGGTTTTCATCTTTGGTTTTGTGTATTTTGGTAGAGATGTAGTGATCTTTTATATATAATGCAACTCCACCTCTTTTGTTGGGTGTTTCTTTTGAATATTTGTATCCTTCCATCAGTACATTCCAGTCATGAGTTTCAGTAATGGCAACTATATCATATTTGCCTTCTTGTAGTAATACAAGTTCACCCTGCTTGTTCCCTAAACTTTGTCTATAGGCATTGAAATCCTTTATGGGGCTTGACTATGTTTATCTCCTACTTTGTATCTGGGGTTTCCCATCCTCTCCATTACTCTCTACTTCACTGTCTTCTTCTTCTTCTTCTTCTTCTTCTTCTTCTTCTTCTTCTTCTTCTTCTTCTTCTTCTTCTTCTTCTTCTTCTTCTTCTTCTTCTTCTTCTTCTTCTTCTTCTTCTTCTTCTTCTTCTTCTTCTTCTTCTTCTTCTTCTTCGTCTTCTTCTTCTTCTTCTTCTTCTTCTTCTTCTTCTTCTTCTTCTTCTTCTTCTTCTTCTTCTTCCTCTTCCTCTTCCTCTTCCTCTTCCTCTTCCTCTTCCTCTTCCTCTTCCTCTTCTTCTTTCTTCTTCTTCTTCTTCTTCCTCCTCCTCCTCCTTCCTACCTCCTACCCTACTCTTACCCCTACCTCCTTATATGATTAGTTATCTAGTGGTTTTTGCTGGGAATCAGGCTCTTAATGTCTTGAAGATTGGCCCCCTCCCCCCCTCACGTACAGTTTAACACCCTTCTGTTCAGAGGGCTGGCAAGAAAGTGGCATGCATGTGGCTCTCACGCCGTCTAGTGGACATTTTGCATTTGTCCCTGGAAAAGCTGCTGCTGGAGCGAGGTGAAGCTGGAACCTCCTGGGGTCTGGGAGGGAACATTTGAGGTTGTGGGTTGTCTCATTACAACGGATATCGCTTTTTACTGGCCTGTGGAGTCTTTTTCCTGTATAAGCTGTGAGCTATTGGGAATAGAAAGGCATCAAAGTAGTAGTTTGATGAGCCAATTTGGTGTATGGTCAAGGTGCTGGCCTAGAAGCAGGAGATGGTGAGGTCTAGTTCCCTTTTAGGCATGGAAGCCACCTGGGAGATTTAGGGCCAGTGCCTCTTAACCCCCCCAACCCACCTCGCAAGGTTATTGCTATGGGGAAAATAGGAGGAGGAAGGAGCATTATGTATGTTTGACACTTGAGTTATTTAAAAAGTAGTAAATGCAGGATAAAAATGTAATAAATAATAAAATAATACCATGTTTCCCAGAAAATAAGACTGGGTCTTATGTTTTTTTGGACCAAAAGACCCATTAGAGCTTATTTTCAGCCCACTCGTGGTTGCAACGGGGCAGGAGAACACGCGTTGCACCACCGCCACAACGGGAGGCGAGGCAGGCGGGAGGGGTGGAGCTGCCCCACACTCCGCACCTGCAGCCAGGCCCCTGCCCGCTCAGTGACCTCCCCTCACCTGTTCAAGGACCCGGCTGCCCGCCTACATCTTCCCTTTCACTCCCCTGCCAAGCCGGACTGCCATGCTATGGAGGAAGAGTGGCGAAGGCTCAGTCGCCATACCTGGTCCCCCTCTGCCGTTTTGGAGCCAGGGGGAGTGATGGTGAAAGCCACATACACCGCTGGAGGGCCTTTCTTCTGTCCCCGCCCCCTCTAGCAGCCGCCTTCTCCTCCGCCTGCCACTTGGGTCCTGCAGTGCTGCGTTGTGCTGCCTGCTGCCCATTCGCCACCTATATTTTATGGTTTCAATGATGGCAGCTCTGGAGGCCGGTGGTAGGCTCTCTGCATCGTCCCTGGGCCTTTGCGGCTCTGCCCACACAGCCACGGGAGAGGTATATGAGGGCTGGCGGTGGGGGCGCTCCAAATATCGCGCTGCCGTGACTCCAGTTGCCAGCTGTCTCGTGGCTGTGCAGGCAGAGCTGCGAAGATGGCCAAAACCACCAGCCCAGAGATGATGCAGAGCCTACTGCCACTGCCCCATTGTAACCATGAGCAACCAGACGGTGGGATAGAGTGGGCGGGCAGCCGCAATAGGACAGGAGAGCAGATTTCCCCAGAAAATAAGCCCTAATGGGTCTTTTGGTCCCCCAAAAATATATATATAAGACCTGGTCTTATTTTCAGGGAAACATGGTAGAAGGCAACTTCAAACGTTATTCAGAAACCTTTAAAAAACATTTGTGTGAGCAGATTAGGTGTGTCCTAATTTACTTGAAAGGCTGGAGAACATCTTCCTAAAGGCAGAAACTAAAGAGATTTCGCTGCTTTCTTGGCAGCATTCCAAAAATGGCTCCCTTGGCCTTCTTCTGGAATGGGATTTTCTCGTGGTGTCCCATCCAAGCATGAACTACCATAACTTGTTATTAATGTTTTTTATTATTACTTAAATATGAGTCAGCAGTGAAAAAAACAAGGTTCTACATTTAGGCAAGAAAAACCAAATGCACAGGTATAGTATAGTGGGTACCTTGATCAATAGTAGTAACTGTGAGAGGGACCTCAGAGTCCTAGTGGACAATCACCTAAATATGAGCCAGCTGTGTGCTTCAGCTGCCAAAAAGGCCAATACAGTGCTAGGCTGCATTAACAGAGGGATAGAATCAAGATCACATGAAGTGTTAATACCACTTTACAATGCCTTGGTAAGGCCACACTTGGAATACTGCATCCAGTTTTGGTCACCGCGATGTAAAAATGATGTTGAGACTCTAGAAAGAATACAGAGAAGAGCAACAAAGATGATTAGGGGATTGGAGGCTAAAGGAACGGTTGCTGGAATTGGGTATGTCTAGTTTAATGAAGAGAAGGACGAGGGGGGACATGATAGCAGTGTTCCAGTATCTCAGGGGCTGCCACAAAGAAGAGGATGTCAAGCTATTTTCCAAGGCGCCTGAAGGCAGGATAAGAAGCAACGGGTGGAAACTAATCAAGGAGAGAAGCAACCTAGAACTGAGGAGAAAGTTCCCGACAGTTAGAACAATTACCCAGTGAAACAACCTGCCTCCAGAAGTGGTGAATGCGCCAACATTGGAAGTTTCTAAGACCGGACAGCCATTTGTCAGAAACGGTATAGGATTTCCTGCCTGAGCAGGGGGTGACCTCCAAAGTCCCTTCCAACTTATTCTTATTCTTACTACTATTCCTCCTCCTCCTCCTCCTCCTCTTATTTCTCTGCCTCGCTAGAACCTCCTGAGTCGGTGGCCAAATTCTTTCAGATAATTAGCTCAGCTTTTCAAGACCAGCCAAGATGGGCTCAAGGCCGCCACCTCCGTCCCGCGGCTCAGCGGCGCTCATGAAACAGTAAAGCCGGGCGGAAGGTCTCCGGCCTAGCCTCGCCGTCTCAGCCGCCCGCGCGACGGCAGCCAAAACAACCACAAGGGGAAGCCAGCTGTCCGCCACGTGCAGGACCCTTGAAAGGAACGCCCCCTGCCACCAGCAGCCAATCAGAGGCCAGGAGAGGCTCCGGGGCGCTTTTCTCTCTCTCCCTTCTGCTCGGGGCGGAACAAACCAATCGCTGGGAAACGACTCACTAGAAGCGACGAAGGAGGACCTCCTAACCAATAGCTGCGACTACAGAGCTGGGTGCGAAGACTGGCGTAAAAAGAAACCACTAGCAGCTACGCCGGGCGAGACAGGCAGCTAACGAGAAGACGTAATTCTGAAAGATGGGCGGAACAATCGGCTCGAAGGCGCCAAGCTTGAAAGTGTGGGTGAGTGACAGGGGAGAGGCGGAGGGGAGGAGGCGTGGCCACAGAGGAAAGAAAAGGGGCGTCTTCAGCGGAGGCCAGGGAGAAGCGGGAGTGGCCAATCGGGAGCGAGCGGCGCCCGGCTGAGAGGAGCGGAGCTGGCGGCGCGAGCGAGCCGGGGCGCAGCGGAGCCGAGGTGAGCGGCGCGAGCGCCCCCGTGACGTCACCGTGCCCGGCCGAGGGCGTCACGTCTCGTCGTTAGTTCATGAGGTCTCTCGCCTTGCTCGGTGCGCTCTGCGCTCGAGCCGGCCGGCTTCCGTCTTGGCGGGGAGAGCCCGGGACTCGTGTCGGCTGAGCGGGGAAGTCCTGGGCGCCGCGGGCCCAGGTGCTGCTCCGCCGGCGCCGGGTGGCTGGCCGGTGAGTGAGGAGGGAGCGGCGCCCCCTCATCCCGGGCCCCGCGTGGCCGGAGAGCGGAGCCGGGCGGGGCTGGGGCTGCCCGGGCCTCTCCCGGCCTCGCTTCCCGTCCCGAGCGCAGCTGAGTCCCCGGGCTGTGGGGAAGGCGGACCCGCCCGGACCATCCCAGGCCGCCTCGGAAGGCCACGGGGAGGAGGAGGCTCCCTTCGGCCCTGCGAGCGTCTGGCCGCGCCGGTCCTTGGGCCGAGGAAAGCGGCCGGGAGCCCCCCGCCGAGAGTCCCCCCCGGAGGGATGGGGGGCCCCTGGGGCGAGAGGAGGCGCTCGCTGCAGCCGGCTCTCCGTCTCCCAGGTCGGAGGGAGGGGGTCCCGTCCTCTCGGTCCCGCTTCCTGAGCCCCCCCGGGGTGTCCAGCCGCCTCGCCCCCCCCGCGCCTCTCCGACCTTGGCCTCTCTGCCCAGAGCCCCCCCCCGGGGCCGGGCTCCCTTCCGGGGCTCCCGGGGGGCAGCCTCGCCTGCCGCCCTGGAGAGGGGGATCATCTGGGGCCGGGGGCGTTTCTCCCAGCAATGTCAGCCCCGTTTCTGTTCCTCCGAGCTTGCGTTTCCTCTGATGCCCTCCGCACGTGCAGGCTGACGGAATAAGGGGGACCGCAGAGAGCTCTGGCCCCTCCTCTGGCAAGAAGCAGGCAGACGGGGGGCCCGGCGCCCCTCCGCCCCTCCGGGGCTCATCCCAATGGGTTGCGGGTCAAGCGGTCCAAAACCGAAAGCCGAAGCCGTCACCTGCGGACCTCCATTGTCCACTGGATGTCAGCGCTGGGATCTCGGGTGCCTCTTCTGCGTCCAGCTGGTGCATCTGGCCGTTTCCGTTCCATGTGTTGTTTAAGTCCGAATGGCCAATGAGCGCTGTTTTGCTAGCCTGTGCTGTAGGGAGTTGTTTAGTGGTTTAGTGCTGCACATTTTGGATGAGGGATTTTAAACTGATATTTCCTACTAACAAATCATTTTAACTGCCTTATCTTGTAAGATTTCAGCTGGTATTTATCAACTATAACTTTGTTGTGGTAGTATTTTCTAATGCCCACCTCACTGTTTAACTTGCTCTGTTTCAGTGATCCAACCTTTGTACCTTTCACTGATTTTTGCAGACTTCTTCTGTACACTATATTTAGACACGACACTGTCCCTCTCTTGGTGTTCTCTGTTCTCTGTTGGATTTTGCTTTCTGCCTTCCTTTAGCGGACAGATGTTTCACTTTGCTTTATTTCATCATATTTTTGTTTGCCTCATCTTAACGGCACCATGAATTTCATGCATGAGATCCTCAGGCACTCTATCAAAACTAATCTATTAAATCTTTACCTTTCCTGTGTAATCTAATCAAATATTGTTTTGGGGACTGGGGATATCTTATCATCTGAGCTGCAGGCAGTACCAGGTCCTGATGTTGTTGACTTAACAATTTCTCCATCGTTGTTGGTAGAGTATATTTGATATTATCTATCTGTTGATGTCCATGTGCAGAATCTTCTTTTAGCTTGTTGCAAGAAGATATTTTCAATAAATGTTGAATTTCCTTGGTATCAGCCGGCTTTCTGTGTTGTTTCAAACATCAAGGCCTGATTTTCCTGCTATTTCAGATCCTTTTATTTCCAATTGCTCTAATTAGGATGGTGGCTTTTGGGGATGCTGTTGCATTGACAAGGGGTTATGAGTTCTCCTCTTGGAGCAGAGAGGGGATCTTTTTTGACAGTTTGCACCTGGTTTTCCCTGCTGTGGGGCTTTGAGGTTCAGAACCTCCCCCCCCCCCCAGTCGCCACGGGACATTCCTTCGCAGACAGACTCCCTCAGGTCTCTGCCTGAAGCCTGTTAGCCAGAAGGCTTTTGAGAAGAGACTTCTCTTCCTGGCTCCCAAACTGGGGAGAAAATGGCACTTCCAGGGCAAGGTGGGAGGGTAAGTGCAGCTGAGTTTGGGTCCCCTCCAAGGACCCTCCAGTGCAGGGCAACACGGCTTCCTCCTGGCTCACTCAACAGGCTGAAGAATAACATGATCTTGCCCGTGCAGGAGTGTGCGGAGGGTGTGCCTGAAGGAGGGTGAGTGAAGCAAGTGTGGGCTTGTGGCTTGCTTCTTGAGGATTTTTACAAATAATGTAACAAACTTCTTCATGCTTTCTTTCTGATGGCTACGTTCCTGCCACCAAAAGACTTTCATTCCAAGAAGAGGTAGGTAGGTAACTGTTTCTCAACAGCACTGTGGATATTTCTTGTCTAATAATCTTACCTAACTGAAAATCTCCCGAAAAACTGTGGCCCTCGTTCTTTCCCTCCATTGCTGCAAAGTGCTAATTGTCCCTCTTGGACTTGAGTTTTGACAATTAACCAAAGAATGGGAGGCCTTTGCCAGAGTCTCAGCATCAAGAGGGTTTGCCACGGGAGAGTTTTCATTCTTTGCTAAGAAGAATTGGAAGCCCCATAGCCAACCAAGAAGGATGGGTCCTCCCCTCCTCCCCTCCCCCATCGTAGAGGCAACTTTTCTGAGAACCTCTCACTGAGCCTTATTCAGGAGCCCTCGGGTGGCCCCTCCCCTCAGTCTCTGGCTGCCAGCTTCTTGATTGCTTGCCAAGGATTTAGCCCTGGCTATTGAAAGAAGAGGACTTTGAAAGGGAGCATGTGATGCTTGTTGGAACAAGATTTGGGTGTGCGTGCGTGTGTAGGGGATCTTGGGGAAAGTGGTACCACAGTTCATCATTGTTTTAGGCAGGGGTCAAAGTTCGGCTCAGCTGGCTGATGGGTGTTTGAAGGAGGGGACCTGGAGGTGTTTTAGGCCAAGTTTGAAGTGAGACAAGGGTGAGGAAGGCAAACGTGGAGCCTGGCTGATCCAGCCGGACCTCATTGGGAACATGTAGATTGGACTGGCCGTAGCAGGAAGAGGCCTATTCTGACTTCTTCTGCATCCATCAATGGTGGCTCATAGTTTGCTTGCAGTTTAGCCTCTGGCTGGCTGGCTGGCTGGCTGCATTGGACTTGTTTGAACTGATGAGGCTGGTCTGAGAAGAGTTGTCTACTGGGACGGTGTATGATAATTCAAAGTAGCAGTTGGACAACTGGCCTCTGGAGTCCAAATGGGAAGAAGGGGAGCCATTGCCATTATGGGAAATGGGAGGCTGGGCCTGGCTTGACTCTGTGCCCTACAGAAAATTTTCCAGCAATGCAGTTTTGTTAATCAGGAGAAAATGATACGGGGAAACTCTTGAAACGGGATCTGTCTAGAACTGGAGCAGTAACTGGCTATGTAAGGTGTGCTCCCTGCCTCTCTGTCACCTTCTCTCGCCTTCTCCTTGTTTTTGTTGTCCAAAAAAACAGAAACCGAAACCAGCCGAGCACCCCACCCAGTGGCCCTCCAAGGTTTCATTCCAGGCGAGGGAGCTGATCTGGCTGCGCTAAGCCTTGCTTGCATCCCATGACAGACAACCCAGGGGGACTATTGTTCCCTTAATCTCCCAGATGCAGACCAGCTTCACACATGTTTGAGGGGAAAATATAGGTAAGATTGTAAAAATAAGTTTGCCTAGTATCCCACTTTGATTTGTCTGGCTGGCCTGGATCCTCTTTTTTCCTCTGGGAGGATAGGAGCATCATTTGCCCTTCTCCCATCCTCTGCTGCTCTGGTCACAGACAGGCAACCAACAAAACAGGCAGGGGAGCAGAGAAGGGGGGCTCCTGCTTAGCCAGGCCCCTAATGTCTGGGGGAAGAGACAAGGGCATTCCTAAGTGACTTCCTAGCAATTAGCTTTTTGCTAAGATACCTCCTTGGTGAGGTTATAAAAAAGACACAGACTTTAAAAAGAGTGCAGGAAAGAACAGCATAATTAGGGGCCTGGAGGTTAAAACAAAGAATAGTTGCTGTAATTGGGTATGCCTGGTCTAATGAAAAGAAGGCCCCGTTTGCCTCAGCTCAGTTGAAAGGTTCCAGGCCATCCACAATGGCTTCCTAGCTGCCACCCCCCCCCTTTTCTCGGTGGAATGGAGGGCGGGGGTCTGTCTTCAGTAATTAGTGGGCTGAGGCGACTTATCTCCTGCATTTCCTTCAGGAGCTTTTTTTAGAGAAGCTGCTGATGGTCCTGCAGAGACTCTGTACAGCTTGAAAAACAGGTGTTAGGTTTATGCTGCCCAAGAATGTGGAGATACTTGAGCCAATGGCTGTGTGTGTGTGTGTGTGTGTGTGTGTGTGTGTGTGTGTGTGTGTGAGGTCTCTGAGGAGCAGCTGTCTGCTATAGGCACCAGAGGAGGAGGAGAACCTGTCTGGGAGCTGCCAAGTTGGGAGTCTGAGGCACCATGGAGTCACAACTTTTATTTGAAAGCAGAATGTTTTGTGAGCTTAAGAGAGGGCCTGAGAACAGATTAACTGCTTGTGCTGTTAACAACTGTTTTGAAGTTTCAATTATTTTTAAAAGGGTGTTGTAGAAGAATCTTTAATTTGAAGGACAGCATTTAATACTGGTTTATTTTATTTATTTTGCATCCATGTCTCTCAATATCGACCTTATTTCTAGGTTGGGACCAGTCTGGATCAGTGGGATGTACAGAGTGGGGCGGGGTGGGGTTGGGCCTGACTGCCGGTGCTCTTGGGCAACGGTCCAGGTCCTCCTTTGCATCTCTGCTGAGCTGCTGGCAACAGGTCCCGGAGGGCCACTTCTGGAAAAGAAGGGGAGCCAAGTCTTGCTGGACAAGCTGCCTCCCCCCCCTCGCCCCCCCCCGGCCGTGGCTCTCTGTCCCTTATGGGCGCTGCTGCTGGCTCAGTTGGCTTTCTGGCCGTTTTCCTTTCCCACCTGCGGAGCGGAACTCTTCCTTCGTCCCCTCTGCGGCTGGGGAGGGGGTGGCTTCACAGGAAGTCCTCACGTTACAACCTTAATTGAGACCAGAATTTCTGTTATTAAACGGCAGTCCTTAAGTGAATCCAGCTTCCCCCATTGACTTTGCTTGCCTGTAGCTGGCCGGGAAGGTTGCAATGGGGATCCCACGACCCCAGGACGTCGCGATGTTTGTAAATACAGGCTGGTTGCCAAGCACCCAAATTTTGATCTGGTGACCACGATGCTGCTGTGTTGATTGTAAGTGTGAGGGCCAGTCATAAGTTACATTTTTAGTGCTTTTGTCACTTTGGTCACTAAATGAGTGGTTGTAAGCCAAGGACTACCTGTACCCATTTTTCTTTTTTCTGGACATTTTATACCATTTTGAGCCTCCTATGATGGATAGACAACCTTTCCATTTTGTAAGTAAATATGTACATAAATAAGGGCCCCTTTGGGTTTCTTTTGGGCAACGAACCCCCTCCTCCCTGAGTCCGGTCACGGAGAAGACGGGCAGAGGGGCTCACATCTTTGATTTGGCTGCGCAGCTGATAACCGAAACCTTGCAAGGGAGAAAGTTTGTTGGGAAGGAAGCTTAGGGCCAAGAGGAGCCTTTGTGTGCCTCCACTGATAAGAGGGAACACGGCAGTGTGTGTGTGTGTTTGTGTGTGTATGTATGTGTGTATGTGTTTAAGATTAGAAGGTGAGCTTGAACAGGTACCTGCTTGTGATATGAAGCAGAAAAAGTAGCCCTGCCCCCCCAGTCAGCGGCATCTCCTTCAAGCCCAGTTTGACTCCAGCTGAGCCACACGATCAGATCCATGTTTTTAGCAGCTGGTGCCGGTCATCTCCCTTGCTGTCTTCTGGGGGGGGGGTGATGGTCTTTTGAGCCCCCCCCTCAGTGCTTCAAAGACAGAATAAAGTGCCCGATGCTGCTTGGTCTCCAGGCCCACCCAGGTGTCCCCCCCCCAGTCCCTCTTGTTCTTGCCAGAAGTGCTGTAGGCCCTGCTGTCTCTTCTTGTGCCTTTTGGGGCTCCCATTCGCAGACTCCTAGAGTGGAGAGGGGCCACCTGGACCCTCAGGCCAATTAAACCATCCCAGGCAAATGGCCATCTGGTCTCTGTTTTGGGGCCACCTCCGGTCATAGCAAATGCAAGAACTGATCCGCAAGTGGTCCTGTGCTCTAGGGGGGCTGTGTGTGTGTGTAATTTCCTCCCTGTTGAAGAACTGAAGTCATTGACCAGCTCAGCCAACTGTGAACCTGGAATGTTTTACCATGGATGAAATGCAAAATGACCAGTGTGGATTCACAAAGAGAAGTTCTGAAGGTCATGCAGTAGCATTGTTCATGTGTGGGGCAAGCTTTGAAGAAGAGGGGAAAAGTGGGTTGGGAGGAAAGCAGTTTGCACTCTCCAGGTTTGGACCACGTGGCATTTTGTGCACGTTTTGACCCCCTCTCGCCCTCTGCCTGGTCAGCTGGTCAGGCGGAGCTTAAATGCGGGTGGACAGATGTAGGAGAGGACCCACCCAGGGGGCCTGATGTCCACTCTCTCCGGGAGGGGGGGGGGTTGGCTCCATTATAATCAGCCAGTAAGTTGGAATTGGACCTGTCAGTTGATGTGCTGCTCGTTGCCCGAAATGGGAACACTGGCACCTTGGCCCTTTTCAAGGAGGTTTGCCCTGGTTCCATTTGCCAACTTGCTTTTCAAGTTTCTTTGACTAAGGAAGGGAACCAATGTAGGTCATTGGTGACTCTCCTCCACCTCTCCCCCCCTCCCCGCATGCCTTTGTTTATTTAGCAGGTTTCTTTCTTCGCTTGCCTTCTGAAGGACATTTATTTGGTATGCAGAACATTTGCAGATTCTGGGTTGGCTCCCCTTTGGCCATCACCCAGTGCTCAGAACACAGGCTAAATAATTTCTGGGGGGATCATTTGCTTTGGGGGAGATGATGCTCTCTCCACACTGCATCCCTCTCTTAGCCCTCTGCATGGTCCCCTAGGAAATAAGGACAACAAAGGTCTCTTGAGCCCAAAGCCCCCACCTCACTCTGACAAGCTGGAGATGCTACTGTTGCTGGCCTTGGTCACAGCATTACAGTGTTGTGCCCAGGGGAGTCCTGACAGCGACCCCTGACTGTCCCCCCAGATAATTTAGGAAATAGTTAACTGATATTATTTTGAATCCTCTGCTCCGCGATGAGATGCTGCCGAAGATGATTGGGGCAGTGGGTCTTCCAAGCACTGGGATGAGTGTCAGCTTCTCTAAGCAGCACTCTCTCAAGCTGAAGAAAGAGCTGGAAACTTCATTTCCAGGCTTGTCCCCAGATGAATTGGGAGACAGGATTTGCCCCAGAGGGTGTGTGGCTGCTGGGAACTTTCAGAAGAGTTTTGAAGGAAGATGGCTGATGGATTGTTTCTGTCCCTCTACAGGCCACCTTCCTGCCTCTTTGAGACAGTTCATTTGGCTGCCTTGCAGAGAACCCCGGGGATCAGGTCCCTTTGCTGAGCGTGCCAGAGGAGGAACGTGTTCTGGAAGAAAGGTGGGTCCTTGGGGGCATTGCAGGGGAGGGGAGCGCTGGGCGACATCACAGGCAGGATGGAGGCACTGGTGCTAAGGCGTTCTGGCCCACCTGGCCCTCTTCCTGCTCTCAGGCATCAGGGGGTGCTTTGCAGCTGCTCTTCCATTAGAGAGTAGAGAGTAGAATGACAGTTAAAAGCTTTGGAATCAAGGGCTATTTTGTTCTCTTCCAAAACGTCCAATGTTGGCTCTCGTGTTTTCAACATGGGCAAGTCCTCGTGATATCCTAAGCCATGTTATAGCTCCAGTTGCCTTGCCCAAACTGACAATGGTAATACATGTGAAAACATGGCTTGTTTTAATTTCATTTATTTAAAGCATAAATCATTGTGTTGGCTGACCTTTGGGGGTACATCGGGGGGGGGGGAACCGTGGTTAATTTCCTGGCCGGTTTCAGGAGTAGCGGCCAGAAAGAGCCACTTCTACCTCAACAACTCCATCTGCTGCTTTGCCCCCTCCTTTCCTATCCTGGGCCCATTGGGCAATGGAAGTCTCCCAGCCAGGGTTAATGTTAAGCGCCCTGCTAGATCTTATCAGTGTTGTGCAGGGCCACCCACCACCTCCATGGCCTGACACAGCAGATCGCCCAGATGGCCCAGCAGGGTCATGGTGGCCACACCCTCTGTCTGTGCCCCGCAGCATCATCTGTACGCGATGGGGCGCGAGGGTGGAGTCTTCTCCCTGCTACCTGGCTGCCATGTCCTTGGCTGTGCTGCTCTGCACAGGCTGCATCCGGGGCAACTCTCCTCCGGGGGGGGGGGCTGCTAGTGAGGAGGGGGCCATGGGGGTGGCAGGGCTGGGGCGACGGCGTGCGTGCCCACAGAGAGGGCTCTGAGTGCCACCTCTGGCATCCATGCCATAGGTTCGCCACCACTGCTTTAGGATCCTCTCTAATAAATCAGAAGACCCCATTTTTAAAATCTAACTCTAGATTTCTTTTTATGCCAACCAGGCTTCCGTACCAATGCTTTTAGATCATCAGATAGATCTCCCTTCATTCTTTTACATGTTACTTGAACTAAAGGAGACCATCTAATTGTCAATTTTCTAGAGAAACTGGCCCATTTATAATCATTAAGTTGTCGCCCTGATGGCACAGATCCCTGTATTTGCTCTAATATCTTTGTCTTCCATTCGATCTGGTCTTCTTCTTCCTCAGGTTTCGTCTGGTTTAAGTAGTAAATCATGTCCAATTTTGTAGTTGTTGTTTGATTGTCTAACTCTAAGTTATTGATAGGCTGTACTTGTTGATCTTTAATGCCCTCCGTCTTGGTATTACTTTCTTTCGCTTCTGATGTTTTTTGAATTGTAGGTTCTTTAGTTGCAATCAGGGTTTGATGGTCTAAAATTTCAATGCATTGTACTTCTTGATTTTAAAGTCCTCTGTCTTGGTGTTAATTTCTTCCGCTTCTGTTGTTTTTTGAATTGTAAATTCCTTAGTTGCAATCAGGGTTTCACTTTGTAGATTTAAGCTGGTGCCTTTGTCTTTCAGTCTAGATTTAATTATCTCAGTAGCTTCAAGAATTTTTTCAAGTATAAGTTTACAGTTAGCCGAAATTTGTTGCTGGTCCTCCTCCATTCCTGGCATGGTTATAAATGATCCTTTAGTGAAGGCTATTTATTAAGCAAGAGTCAATAAGTATTCACCTCAAACAGTAAAAAGCAGTTTTATCGTCCAGCTGTTCTCTCAGGTTTTAATCTCTTTTAGATAATACCAAGGACAGATCTGGGCTATGAGCAGGCCTCTTTGTCAGGAATATTCATTTGCTGTACCAGCTTTCGCCACAAGATGTCCTCAATAGCATTTAAAATCTTTTTCAAATCCCAGGCTAGATTTTTATCTAATTTAAGTTCTTTTTCATCTTTTTTACAAGTAGATAGAATAGCAGGTCCCCGTGAGAGTAGGAACTTTTTGGGTCCCAAAATATCAAAAAGAAGCAAATCCAATTATTTAGTTGTTCTTTTTAGGGCTTTATTTCTCCTAAGTAGTCAGACGTCACTGTTTTAGAGGGTAGGGTGAAATCTTCCCCTTCCCTCTCTCCTCAGAGGGGGAAGAAATTTCAAGAGGCTTTTTACAGGAAAATAGTTGGGATACAAAGAAGGTAAGATCTCACCCAATTCTTCCGTGGTGCTTTCAAAAGTGCTTGTTAGTGATTTTGGCCTCGGCTGGTAGCGGCTTAGTGATGGGCCATGTTAATGGCCGATCTTTTCCCCGTCGGTCTGAACTGCCCTGGATCAATCGGGAGGGCTGCCGTCTTTCCGCAATCATTCAGAGGTCCTCTTCATGCTCGTCACCCCTCCAGGGTGACTTTTGACCCTTTTCAGGGTCCCCTGGAGGGAGAAAACTGGACGGCGGAGAGAGCAATGACCCTACACATCTGCCAGCGCCACAATTGCAAACCGGAAGCCGTCCAGTCTCTTCTTAAAAACCTCCAGTGATAGAGTGCCCACGATTTCTGGAGGCAAGCTGTTCCACTGGTTAATTGTCCTCACTGTCAGGAAGTTTCTCCTTAATTCCAGGTTGCTTCTCTCCTTGATCAGTTTCCAACTATTGTTTCTCATCCTGCTCTCTGGTGCTCTGGTGAACAACGTGACCCCACTCTTCCTTGTGACAGCCCCTCAGATACTGGAACACTGCTATCATGTCTCCCCTATTTCTTCTTTTCTTTAGACTAGCCCACAGGTCGGCAACCTGCGGTTCCGGAGCTGCATGCGGCTCTTTGAGCCTTCCCCTGTGGCTCCCAGCTTCCTCTGCCATTTGCAGAGAAAGACAGAGACAGGCACTTGCGCTTCCCTGCTTCTCTCTCTGTCTGTCTCTCTGTCTCTCTGTCTGTCTCTCTCTCTCTCTCTCTCTCTCTGTGTGTAAAAGACAGTGGACTCACGGTGTTCTCCCACAAGCTGAAAAGGGGTTCTCCCTTTGCTGCGTCTCTGCAGGAAGCAGGAAGGGCAGGAGAACGCTAGCTAGTCCAGCTATGCTGACTTAGGAATTCTGGGAGTTGAAGTCCACGAGTCATAAAAGAGCTGAGATTGCCTACCCTGAGCTTGTTGGAGAACAGCTTGAAGCCAGCTTGCCAGGTGAGCAGAAGATCGGAGAGAGGGGGGAGAGAGAAAGAGAAAGAAAGAGGGGGGGGAGGGAGAAAGAGAGAGAGGAAAGAGAGAGAAAGAGTGGGGGAAGAGGACTGGCAGACCAAGGGCAGAAAGAGAGAGAGGGAAGGAGAGAGAGAGAGAGAGAGAGAGAGAGAGAGAGAGAGAGAGAGAGAGAGAGAGAGAGAGAGAGACCCCTTTGATATCTAAAATGAAGATAACACTGCATATATCCTTTTTTACCTTTATTATAGGTGTGTGTGTGTGTGTGTGTCTGTGTGTGTGTGTGTGTGTGTGTGTATACAGTTCTCACTGAGAGAACCGAATGGCCCGCACCCCAGGACTCTTAGCAAGGAGAACTGGGCACAAGGGGGTGGGAGGATGGAAACAACTACCACCCAGAAGGGATGGGAGAGGACCCCACTCAGCCCCAGAATTAGCGATGGAGGAGTGAACAATAGCGCACGGAACAGAAACAGGAAAGGGCTGGGCGCTGACGCAAAGGGTATGCTTAGAGTGCAATTCGATCAGTGGGACCGGTGACGCGGTCCAGAAGCCGGATGCAGGCGCCTAGTGATCGTATATAAGCTTCTTCCCAACGACTGCTTTTAACCCTGACGATGTCAGAAGCTTCTGACGAAAGTTAGGTTTTATTAAATGTTTTTCTCATTTATTCTCCTGGTGATCGTTATTTATTTGCTTTACAATATGAATATTCCCAGGAGTCAAATTTTTACCCACATTTCTAACCATATATATATGCAGTATTATCTTCATTTTAGATGTCAAAAGGGTTTTGCGGTTCGCAGTGTTTTGTTTTCGGTGGGAAACAGGTCCAAGTGGCTCTGAGTGTTTTGGGTTGCCTACCCCTGGACTAGCCAAACCCGAGTCCCGCAGCCATTCTTCGTATGTTTTGGTCTCCAGATCTTTGATCATCTTAGTTGCGCTCCTCTCATTTTTTTCAAAGCTCTCAACATCTTTTTTGTGACATGGTGACCAAAATTGGCTGCAGTATTCCAGGTATGGCCTCACTAGGGTTTTATAAAGCGGTACTAATACTTTGCATGATCTTGATTCTATGCCTATGTTTATACAAGCCAGGATTGTATTAGCTTTTTTGGTTGCTGCTGCTGCACATTGCTGGCTCACGGTCAAGTAATCATCCACTAGGACTCCAAGGTCCCTCTCACAATTGCTCTTTTTAAGCCAGGTCTCACCCAATCTTACTTGTACTTTTGATTTTTTCTGCCTAAATGTAAAACTTTGCTTTTCTCCACATTTAGAATAAATGTAAGTAATAACCCTGAAGCAAATCAATAAGAAAAGAAAGTAAAAAATCAGTAATACTGCACCACACTCGGTATGCCAGACAATAAAAAAGCTTTCTTTTTCAGAAGGAGCAGTGGTTGCTTTCCAACTTCTGTGGCCTAGTGGAAGGACCACGATTTGATGGCCTTCTGAAGGTGAAGAGGGATGATCTGGGGCAAACTATTGGGGGGGCGGGGTTCCTGAAAAGATTCCCTTCCAGAATCCCTGCAGATAGTAGTCCTTGACAGAAGGGGCGTGGAGAGAGCCCACCCTGCTGGATCTTATCAGGCAGGCCAATGTTGGTGGGAGAAGGTTGTACAGTCTGATTTTGTTTTTAAGCCAGAGAGCATTTAGCTGATGTAGTTTGGCAACTTCTCCCCCTCCAGCTCTATCTCCTCTTCCAATTTCCTGGTTTACCAGGGTGAGAGAGGGATCTAAGCCTCTCGGCTCAACTCTGATGAGAGTTGACCAATCACTTTACGTAGTGCTTTCTTCTAAGCAAATTGGTTCCAGTCCCTTGCAGAGCCAGTTCTTCAAGTCCCTGCAGGAATTATGCCCTCCTGGTTGTGTCTTTTTTCCCCTTCTTACCACATTCATGGCTCATTTATGTTTATCTCGTTTGGGGCTTCCCCATTATTGTTACTCAGTTGAACGATGAGGCAAGCCTTTTAATATTTTGTGGCTGCCTGTGTTTACTTGGGCTCAGATGCTAAGCAGGTACAGGTTGGTTAGTTAGTTCAGGTTGGTTAGACAGGAAGAGACTAAATGTTGTCCTTGTCTTCCAGAGAGGAAAGGGAGAGGCCTCACCCTGACCCCTTTTCTGCTCAGGGTCTTCTGCACACGATTTGGATAGGAATGCATCAAGTAGTCCACAAGAGCCAGAATGAGTTTGTCACGAACAAGTCTTGAAAGATTAACCTTGGGAATACCATGGACTTAATGTACCAGGAAAACATTCAACAAAGTTCTTCTTTAATAAAATGCTAATATTCAGGCGAGATGATGCTACTGTTAGATGGGCTCACTGTTGGTTGAATGGTGGTCATTAAAGGCTCTGCTTCAGCTTTAAAAGTAGGATAGTGTGGCGGGCCAGAGGGCTGCATCTTAGGCCCCGTCCTTTCAACATGTTCTTTCATGCTCTTTTAGGCAGTCCTAACAAAGCAGAATCCAGGTCACAGTAATTACTTGTTCCTTTGTCTGGGACATTGACCAGCCGGAGTGAGCGCAGAGATGGGTTTCCAGAACATGAAGAAGCTAGGTCCCCTGAGAAGCAGGAAAGGAACTGTCTTCAGAAGGCTTGAGGGGAGATACGATGGCAGCCTGCCATCGAGGTCCTGAGGGCTTCTTGTAGAGAGGAGGGGGTGAATGTATTCTCCGTTGATTCTGTTGATCCAGAGGGCAGGGCCGAATCTGCAGGGAAGGAGATTTGGGTGAGATGTTAGGAGAAATTTCCTGAGCTGCCAATCAGTAAAATAAGCTGCCATGTGAGGTATTGTGCTGTCTTCACCAGAGGTCTTCTGAGGCTTGATACCCATAATGCTTTCACAACTCCTGAGTTGAGCAAGAGGTTGGACTCTGTAACCTTTGAAGTCACTTCGAATTTTATCATTCTACTTGTTTGTGTCCTTAGGATGAAAAAGAAATCAAATCTTTGTGTGACCCACCTTAGAATGCTTGAAAAGGGCTCTCTTCATCTTATCTTGGTTATCTTTCCTGAAGACTAAGTTCTCTTTTTTCTCTCCTGATCATTCTTGTTTTTCTCCTCTAAAACCATCTGAAGTTTCTCTGAACCTAAATAACAGTATGATAACCTAAACTGGGCAAATAGGAATCTAATGAGATGATGATGAATGAAAGTTTTGTATTTGGGGAGTTACTTCAGCTTGTTCTCATTTATCATTCTAACTTGGCCTTTTCCTACACGCCAATTCCCTTTCCCCAGACCTGTACATTTGACTTCTTTTCCTAAATGAAACATTTTGTATTATTTCCATTAATCCCATTTCAGTTTGATGAGGAACCATTCCATAGTTTTAAAGCCAGCCATGGATCTCGGTCTGTTTATGACCTGGGGAAGAGCTTCCCATTTGACACCAGACAGATCTGTAGCTTTCGATTTTCCTTCTCCCCCACTTTTGAAGAGGAGAACAAAGTTTGCTCTTCTTTGATCCATTCTTTGTGATTTCTCAAAGGTGCTTCAGCAAGATTATTGACAAATTCCTTTGCTATCTTGGAATGCAATGCATTTAACTCTGCCTTTTTAAACTTGAAGGAGAGTTTTATGTTCCTTGACCAAGCCTAAATCCCATGCCTTCGTCCTGCTCTTTGCGGAAGGAGCTTGGTGGAACAGGTTTCCTCTTTCCTGGAGGCACCGGGGCTGAATCCGGCATGGAGGGATTCTGCCTTTTCTTTTAGCAGCAGATGCTATTGCTTGGATTTTGGCTTAATCTGGGGAAGCCCTGTAGCTGGGACCCCTTCCCCAGTTCAGCCCATTTCAGGCTCTCCCACACCTGCTTTCCCTCTTGAGATGGTCCCTCTCGGTTGGACAGCCACAGAGCTGGGGGTGACTTTCATTTTCCCCTCACTGGAATAGTTGTACCAATTGTGCCATTATGAACATTCCCCGTTTTGAGTTCCTTTTCCCAGTAGTTCTCCTGCCTTGGACCCCTACCTACCAAAACTTGGATTTAAAAAAAAAATTCTGCTTTCTTGAGGTCTGGGGACTGTTCCTGCCATGTACGCGCAATCGGCCATGTCCCCATTTCAGGGATTCTGAGTGATTTGGGCAGGTGAACCACAAGCTCTTACTGTCCTTGGTGCTCTCTGAGGCATCTGTGGACCCTCTCCCACTGTGGAAACCTTGCCGTCTTTCCTCTGGCAGTTTCATCTAGGTAGAGTTCCTAAGTGGAGGCTCCTCCTCTTCAGATTCCCCGTCCCCACCTCTTAGTCACACCAAGGCCACTTGAGAGGTTGGCGGCTTTTCTTGCAATGGAAAGAAAAGATGAGGGAAAATATGGGCTTCCAGACGGACTCTGACTTCTGTGCCTTCCGCTCTCTGGGGGGCTGGCAAGCTGCCAACTGGCAAGGTGGGGGCTCAGCAGTGGGAATGTTCCCCCTTATCACAAAGCTGGTATGGATTAGAAGGAGAAGGACAAACCCTCTTGGGCCCTTTGTTTCCCTTAAAGGCCAAAAATCATCGCTTGCTCCAAAGTCCCCACCATGTCTACCGAGTCTTCCCCTCTGGCTGTATGAAAGGTAGCTTGATCCTCTTGTGTCTGTCTTCATCCTCGGGGCAGGGGGAGAAAGTTGTGAAACGAGGCAGAATTTTCCTGGAAAGGTTGGCTGAGCTGGACTCCCAACAAATGTGAGGAACCGAAATCTCCCACCATTTCAGCTCCAGGCCCCTTTGAAAGCTGCTTTTGAAGTCATCGTCCACCTCTTCTTGGTTGGGTGGTCCAACACAGGGCTGCTTCTTTCACCTAAGGTAACACCTTAATTAAACCTGTGATCTGTTTAATCCACACAGTTTTCTCCCTTTATATTCCGCCAGTTCCTTTTGAACAAAACATATTTTTCAATTGCTGGTTTTGTTTATTTATTCAATTTCTATAGCTGCCCATCTTAGTCAATGGCTCTGGGCAGCTTACAATTCAAAAAACATATTAACAATTAAACACTAAAACATTTTAAAGCAATAAAAACATCCAAAAAATCAGGCAGAGCAGCTGAGATACTTGGCCAGTTAGCAACAGCATTGCAGTCCTAACTATCAGAGTGGCTGCCCACGTATGGGATGAGCAGCTGAGGTGAGATGGGCTCCTACCCTCCTGACCTTTCCGAAGAGCCTCAAGGCCTGGCTCTGCCAGATGCCTTGGGGACCCAATAGGGGAGCTTCACACTGCAGGGGGTTGATTAATTAAAATTCAACTCCCCCTCCCTCCTCCCCCAGTGTGTCTGACCACCCTCTTTGCCATCTTGTGTCCATAATTTTATCTCTTAAATGTTTTTATTTGCTGTGTTTTTTGCAATTGATGATTTTAATGTCTTTCAGTGTTTTTATGCTGTAACCTGCCCAGAGTCATTGGATACGAGATGGGCAGCAAATATATTTTATGAATGAATGAATGAATGAATGAATGAATGAATGAATGAGCAAATGAGCAAATGAATAGACCCCTGGGCAGTTTCAGGGGAGCTTGGATAGTTTGGCAGAATTTTTTTGTGTGACATGTTCCTAACTCTCCGCAAGGAGGTTACATAACCAGCCTTGGCTCTGTTTGGAAAGGCGGAGCTAAGGCAGGATGCACAGCTGCCCTCCCGGGTAGACCTTTCTGCAGGCCTCGGGAGGAGGGGCCAGGAGAAGGGCCCAGGCTGGGCCCCTGCGGGACAGGCGCTTGCTGCTTGGAAGACCTTCTCCAGGGCGCCTTCTCCAGTCGGCACAGGTCCAGGAGCCAGTCCTTCTTTCAGTTATACTGCTGTCGTTGGAGATGGTGGCCATGGACTTCAGTCTTCCTCCTTATCAGAAAAGCTACTTTTCAGTTTATGCAAATAATTGCAAAATATCTCCTGGGATTACTGGGTGAGACGTCAATTCGTTCTTCTCTTTTGCTCGTACGCCAGAAGCCCAGATTAGCTACTGTCCATAATGTCCCCCTCAGCCTGAGATTAGGAAGCTGGTGGCAACTCAGAGCCCCAGGTGGCACCCCCTTGCCCCCCCAGAACTGTAGAGCTCCAGCAGTGGTTTGTTATTCCGCTCTGGTGTGTTGCCCCTTTTGACCCCCAGAGGCAATTCCGCTCTTGAGATGGAGGAACAGCAGCCCAAAAGGAAAGAATGTTTTCTTTAAAATGCTGCGTGTCCTCATGCCTTTGCTTTGGAAATTTCCCTTGGCGCACTCCCATCTCTAGATATTCATCTGCATCCTGCAGAAAAGCCGCTTGTAGACAAGGAGGATGCTGGTACGAGAGCAGCTGATGAGTGCTTTTTGCAGCCCCTGGCAGTTCTGCTTTGGAGATTTTGGCCTCTGGCAAACAGGATTCTCCAGACTGGACAGAGAAGGGAGAGAACTGCCCTCTGTTTGTTTACGTCACTCTCCTTTAATTTTTGTGGCCCACAGTCTGCCAGTGTAACTAACTCTGGCTGGTAAACAAAAGATAAGGCGTAATACACGATATATTAAAAGCACCAAAATGAGGCTGCTGTAAATACACTGTCTGGTGGCAACCAGTCACATGGCCTTCGCTCTGTGGGCCTCGTCTCTTGAGTGTCCCCATCGGCTGCCTGGTAAAAAACCTCCAGGCCAGTGACGCCAGCTGGCTCATTCCCAAGGCTGAGCTAGTCGGTCCCCCTCTGCTGCTTGGGCATTTTTCCCTTTGGTGGGTGAATTTCCTGGCGGCTGAAGTGGGCATCCTCTTGAGAGGAACAAAAGCAGCACAGCCAGGGGCTCTTCCTGGGTTCCAAGAGCAGGACAATATCCATCTCCCCCAACAAAAGTAGCCTTCTTCTGCCCCTCTTCCATCATAACAGGCTCAACTTTGCCCTCCTGAAACGGCTGGTAAGCCAACTTCCATGGCATCTCCGTTTCGGAGGGCAGGGAGGAGGAACCTTGAAGGGGGGGCATTTATTAGCGAGCACGGCATTACGTGTCTCTGCGGGAGGGGGGATGACAGGTGATATCTGGGGTGGAGCAGGGAGGCCTCTGGTTGCTGAGGCTGCTGGACAGGTGAACTGCTGAGGGGCTGCCGTTTTGGGATTTCCTTTGCTACTGAGACGGCTCCAAGCCCATATCTGAAGGGAGGCTGACCCCCTTCCTGGAAGTGCAGACTTGCACTTCTGGTGTCTCCTGCCTCCCTCCAGAGGCTGCTGTGCCCTGCAGTGCATCAGAGGTGGCTGATTTGGGAACATGCTGCTCTGCCCTCCTCCCATCCTGGTGGTTATGGCAAAGAGACCCAAAGGCAAGTGCCAGAGCCTACAAAGTGTTGGGCCAGTGGGAGTGTGTGTGCGTCTGTGCGTCTGTGCGCGTGCGCATAAGAAGGAAAGTCTTTCCTGCAAGCAAGGCTTTAGCCAAGCCGAACGAATGTTCCAAGAGCTGAAAGCTCTTTGCCCGTCTGGCTTCCCTCTCTGTCCAAGGGAAACTTTGTGAACGGATCCTGCCTGTCTTTGGCAGCAATGGCACAAGATGGCCATTGGCCGTGGCTTGGTGATAAAGGCTCTGCCGATACAATATACGGTGGGGAACATGGGAGGGAGGAGTCTTAGATACGTTGGCAGCCTTGAATTGTTTGCAGAAACAATAAAGGCAGGATACAAAGAAGCAGAAACACAGGGAAACCCTGAGCTGAGCAAATTCTTTGAGCAAAGGTTTCTAGAGGCTCCCTGCCCCTCTGTGGCTTTGATCAAAAGATAAACTGACGACAAAAGGAATGAGTGATGTGGGCTGCATGTATATTTTTGACACTGAAATTGGTTCAGGCTGTTCAGGCTCCATAAAACATCTCCTGAAATAATCTAGAAACCCAGAAGGAGGGAATGCTGGAGCACCCCATCCTTTCCTCCCAAATATTCCTCCCGGATGTAGCAGGGGACGCCAGTGGTCGCAAACAGCAGAGGTTGATCCCCCTCCTCTCCCTTTCTGCCCAGTGTTGGCCAGATCTTGCCGCTTGGCAGATAACCAAGGGTGTCGCCCCCTTGGGGATCCAGAGCTGGTACGGGGCAGGGCCAGCCAAGAAGAGTGCCTGCTGCTGGGGCAGAGAATTTGGGAAGGCCGCCCTGGCCTCTGCTGCTCCCCAAAGTGACTGAGGTCTCAGTACCGCTTCTTTTTCCTCCAGGAGAACATCCGGAAGATTTGGACGGCTTGCACCAAAGTGTTTCCTGTCTATAAGTTTTGGCATTTAGGTGGCTGTTCTGAAAGGCCTCTGGAGCATTCCAGCCCCTTGGCTGCCTGGTTTTCAGAAGGGGCTGCTAGTGAGGGTCCAGGGGCTGGGCAGGCTTCGTCTGGTTCCCTCAATGCTTTCCGGTATAGCCTCTCTTACTCTTGCTTGCAGTTCTGTGGATTGGGCTTGGGGGAAACAGGCAGCTTCCCCTTCCCCTAGGAGTCACACAGGGCAGTGAGGCTGGCCACAGAGGCCTGTGGTGGAGCACAGAAGACATCTTGCGGGGACTCAGGTGGGATTGACAGGCGCATCTCTGGAAGCCTCTTTCCAGGGAAAAATGAGCTCCCGGCCCCTGGGCGCTCCCGGGCATGAGCACCCTGGGTTACCTAAAACGCCCCCCTCAGGAACTGCAGGGCTTTCGTGGTGAAATTCCTTTTAGGGACAGCGGTAATGTTCCTCTGGGAGAGGAAATGCTCCCCTAATGTTTTTCTGAGGTCTGATTAATCCAGTTCCTTTTCGCACAGAGCTGGGCACTGCTGGCAGATCACAGCATGTGTTCGATTGCCAGGCCTTCTGTCTCTGCATCACAGGCCGTGCCTTGAAAAGCAGTCAGGGGCCAGGCCTGTGCCCAAGGATGCGTTCCTTCCCAACGGGAGGCTGCCGCTTCCAGGTCTTCACCGCAAGGAGGCCTCTCCTGGCCTCGCCTTTTGCTTTCTCTTGCTGTCCCTGCAGGTTGGGAAGGGCCCAAACAGCTGGCGGGGGAGGATCTATTGTCTCAGAATCAGTGGTGCCCCACGTGCCACAAGAGGGCAGTGGAGAGCCAGACTAGAGTCCCGATGTAGAAATGGCTTCTGAAGCCTGTACCTACCTGGGCAGGAATAAAGGTTTTGAATTTACTGCAGTATTATTTCTTACACGTTTGTAGGGAATAAGATGGTTTTCTTCCTGGCCAGGCATAGCAGGGAATTTAAAAGTCAGAAAACGTTGAAGAGGTCTTTGATCAAGCATGCTTGATATCACACCATTGTCTTTCTGGCTTCCTTCAAGACCTATTATTTTCTTTTTTTCAAAGGTATTGTTCATTTGGAGCAAGTTCATAAAGGAAGTTCTAGCTTCCCTGAGGCAAAGCTTTTCTTGCACAATATTTATAGGGTTCTGGGTTGACATAAAAATTGTCAAGTACAAATCTTTGGCAGATTGTGGGAATGCTGCAGCCATAATATATTTTGTCTTCAAAATAGTATTTGACAAAGCAGATCACTGGCTAAAAGGTTATACCCTCCCAGTACTACCCTAATCTGAACCCCAATTTTAATTTCCATTTATCTTGGGATTTTCAGTTTTTAATCAAAAAGAACAAATCCTGAAAAGAAAGATAATTGTACAGAAAAGTTTCATTAAAGGATTACCATCTTTCTCAAAATCTCAAAGCTTAAAGCATGCCTGCTGCACACTGCTGGCTCATGGTCAAGTGACCGTCCCCTAGGACTCCAAGGTCCCTCTCAAAGTTACTGCCTCCAAGCCAGGTCTCGCCCAATCTGAATTTGTGCCTTTGGTTTTTCCTGCCTAAGTGTAAGACTTTGCTTTTCTCCAGACTGAAACTCATTTTGTTGGATAGGGCCCATTAGTTGAGTTTGTCAAGATGTTTTTGGATCCTGAGTTTGTCTTCTGGGGTGTTGATTGCTCCTGCCAGTTTAGTGTCAAATCTGCAAATTTCATGAGTTCCCCTTCAATTCCCTCGTCTAAGTCGTTTATGAAGATATTGAAGAGTGCTGGGCCTAAGACGGAACCTTGTGGTACCCCACTGCTTACTTCTCTCCATGTGAATGTAGTGCCATTGAGGACTACTCGTTGAGTACGGATTGCCAGCCAGCTACAGATCCATCTGGTGGTGATGTTGTCTGTTCCATCTTTTTCTAGCTCACCAAGGAGTAGGTTGTCAAATGCCTGACTGAAATCTAGGTGTACTATGTCCACTGCATTTCTCTGGTCTACTAGTTTAGTCTACTAGTTTAAAGTAAAAACATTACTTTTTAAATTTCAAATACATTACTAAAATGTATTTGAAATGCTCATGTCAAGACTACTTACTGGTATGTGTATATATTTCTATATCTATATCTATATCTGTCTATATATCTATATATCTATATCCAGTGCTTTATTTGTCATAGAACACATCGGAATGGAGTTCCGGCACCTTTTTTTGACAGATTTTTCAAAGTTTTAAAAGTAAATTTGATGTTTGGTCCACATGGACTTGAATTGCCCTGTCAAGTGAAGCAGGTCGGTGGCGAAATCATTAAAACGGTGCATGCGGGCTGCTTATGTGTCGAGTCCGATGCATGCGTACTTCGTCCGTGTTGGTTGTGATGGCGCTGCTCGGCTTGTGGCATTGCTCGGCTTGTGATTGGTCATGTGGTCATGCACTGAGTGTTTACTGTGGGCAGAGACTGTTATGTTTCGTTACACAACTGATATGTGTGGGTGTGTGGACAGTGATTAACTATGCGCGACATGTAAATAATTTATTTTAAAAAATCGTTGGTGAATTGAATATCTTTTTTTAATTTTTAGTGTAAAAGTGTGACCCCAAATTTAAAAATGAAAAAAATTACTAATTACTTCTCAACCACCGGTCCTGCTAAGAACTGTATATATATTTTTAATAAAAGATTAACAAGATGTGAGTTCCGGCACCTTTTTTCTTACAAAAAAGCACCGTCTATATCAGTGGTTCTCAACCTTCCTAATGCCGCGAGCCTTTAATACAGTTCTTCATGTTGTGGTGACCCTCAACCCCCCATCCAGCTGGCCGGGGGGGTATCAAAAACTTGACCAAAAAAAAAAAAAAAAAGGAAAAATGGGAAAGTATAGGTAGTCCTCGACTTACAACAATTCGCTTAGTGACTGTTTGAAGTTACAACAGCACTGAAAAAGCGAATTATGATCATTTTTCACACTTATGATTGTTGCAGCATCCCCAGGGTCATGTGATTTACATTCGGATGCTTGACAACTGACTCATACTTATGACTTTCACAGTGTCCCAGGGTCACATGATCCAGGGGGCGTGGCCAGCTGATCACTCAGGTTGCAGAGTGCCTGTGGGGGGGAATCTGGGGGTCTCTGGGATGGGATTGGGGTAAGTGCCTGCCTTCCTTCCCTCCCTTCTCTCCCCTTGTCCCTTCCTTCCTTCTTTTCTTCCTTTCCTTCACCTCCCTCTTAGTCTCTTCCTCCTTCCCTCCCTCTCCCATTGTCCCTTCCTTCCTTCTTTCCTTCCTTTCCTTCATCTCCCTTAGTCCCTTCCTCCTTCCCTTCCTCTTTCTCATTGTCCCTTCCTTCTTTCCCCTCCCTCTTCCTTCCTTCCTTCCTTCCCTCTCTCATTGTCCCTTCCTTCGTCCCTTCCTTCCTCCCCCCCCCCCCGTGCCCAGGAAGGGACAAGGGGAGGGGGACAGGCTGCCAGAGGCAGAGGAGAGCTCCGCTCAGCTCACTTGCTCAGCTTCGCCAGAAAACAAGCCGCTTGCTAAGTTAGCAGAAGCCCCAGGACGGGCGGGGTGGCAAAGGAGACCAGCGGCTGTCGCCAGACCTCCCGGCTGACAAGCGCAAGTTCGGGAGTCGCCAGCTGACGGGCGCAGGATTTGGGTGCTGCGGGGCTTCCCCTTCGCTGATCTGCGTGCACGAGAAGAAGTCAATCCGGTTGCTGCACAATGAGTCTCTGGGGAGGGTGGGGCCTTGCTCTGCGCCTGCGCTCTTCATGCGCCCCCTACAGGGCACATTTGGTAGGGTTTGTGCAGATTGCCGCCAAGCAGCATATTTTCCACAAACAAGTGAGGTGGAGCGGGGGGGGGCGGAGAGAAGGCGGTTGACAAGCCCTGCCTAAGACTATCAGAAATATGTGTTTTTCGATGGTCTTAGGCGACCCCTGTGAAAGGCTCGTGCGACCCCCAAAAGGGTCGCGACCCACAGGTTGAGAACAGCTGGTCCGGCACCTTTTTTGGATGGAACCTTGTTAGGCAAGGTGGGTTATATGACATGAGTGAGTTTTGGCACTTTTTTTTTTTTTTACAAAAAAAGCACTGAATGTCTGTCTGTCTGTCTGTCTATCTATCTATCTACAGTATCTCTCTCTCTCTCTCTCTCTCTCTCTCTCTCTCTCTCTCTCTCTCTCTCTCTCTCTCTCTCTCCTACCTATCTACCTACTTACCTAGAAATGATTGATTGGTTCTGCGCCATTGAGTTGTTATGGAATTTTAGCAGCCACATGGGTAGATTTTCCCCACTGTATCTCTGCCCAGCCTGGCCCTTTAGGTCTTCCATGGCCACTGTACTGAGTCTGTCCATCCTGCAGCTGGTCATTTTTTTCTTCCTCCCATCTTCCCAGCACCTGGGCCTTCTCCAGAGAGCTGGGTCATCACATAGGGCAGACATATCAAACACAAGGTCTATGGGCTGAATTTGGCCTGCAGGGCTGCCCCAGAGATGGCGAGGGACCGGCTCCTGTCGCCCAAGCACAGTTGGCCCCCCTGGAGTGCATGGAGAGCGTGAGGGGACTGGCAGGGGAGCTTCCATCCCCTTTGGCTTCTGGTGGGGCGTGAAGGAGCCCCACATCAGCCAACAACTGTCTGCAGAATTGCTTTCTCGAGAAGGAAGGGCAGCCTTTGCTTTGGCTTTCAAACAGGGCAAGTTGGGCTTAGAAACAGGTTCTTCCCTTGCAGGCGCCCTCAGGTTATAGCTGAGAAGGAACAGCCTTGGTTGTGCCCCCTGGGAGAGGACTCTCCTTGGCCTGATTCCTGGCAGAGAACGGTTGCTGCAGCCTTGGGTGAAAAGGAAAGGCCCTGCAACCGGACAGGAAGAGAGACTGGAAGCCCACAAGTCCTTCAGGAAGGTGTTTCCCTTCAGCACCTGGGGAGGGTTTGCTCTTCAACAGAGGAAGGAGCAGCTGAGCAACCAGCAGGATTTGGTAAGGGTGAGGGTGTAGCCCCCCCCATGCGCATTGGCTTGGAAGGAGGGGGGCAAACAGAGGAGATCCCTTCCTGGAGATCCTGCCAGGGACAGAAGCGCTGCTGTCGAAACTCTCCTTCGATCTGGCCCAGCACAGCCTCTCTGTCAGGATGTGGCCAAAGTCCCTTGTTTTCAACCTGGGAAGCAGGGTCCCTGCCCATTCTGCCCCCCTGCACTTTCCTGGGTCTTTACCCAGCATTATCTCTAGCCTGAGGGGGGTCCGTGCCGGAAGCAGCCTCTCTGCCCCAGGTCAGTGGGCCTCAGGGTGAGCCTGCTCAGTTTTTGATGGCTGAAATGCTGCTGGGGTCGGCCTTGAACCTCCCTGTTGAAAGGCTCAATTGCAGCTGGACTCTCACCCTGCAAACACTGGTGGATCATTAAGCCAAAGCTGGTAGAAAGGAAAAGGGAAACCTTCTCCCCCCCCCTGCATTCCTGATTTGCGAAGAGCAGGGATTAACCAGGTGAGGCAATTGGCCTGCCCTGAGGATGGAAGCCGCTTCCAGGAAAGTCCGAAGCAAGGTTGGGTGGCTCTTGTCTCTCCATCCTTTCAGTTGCTTTTCCTGCTGAAGCTGCATCCATCAAACACAGCCGTGTCACTCTTTGCCATTTGTTTATTCTTAGAAAAATCCTGCAGCCGGCTTCCTAGGTAGATTGTGCAAAGCATTTGGTACAATTCTTAGCAGCAAAGTCATCAATAAAAAAATTGCTGTGTTTCCTCAAGTGAGCTATTTCTGCATTTTCTTTGCTTCCTCCTCGGCCAGCCAGGGTCTCCGGTTGCAGCTGGGAGGGAAGAGGGTAGGAGTTTATTACCCACACAGACACACACACCACTGGGGCACTGATCCTTCCCTCCATTATCCTCTGGAATGGGGGGGGGGCAGGTGGAGCAATTAAGGAAAAATATAGGTCCTGCCTCAACTAATCCTCCCAAGAAAACAGAACTCTTGAAATAGGCATTGCCCCTAAATGAACTTTTATTGAGAGGCAGTTCAACCTCAGCAACTCCTAAGATCTGTGGACTTCAACTCCCAGAATGCCCCACTCAGCACTGTAAGCAGTGGTGGGATTCAGCCGGTTCGCACCACTTCAGCAGAACCGGTAGCTAATTTTTTTGTTGGCCAGGCCCAGAATGGACTTCTGGAAGCAGCATCCACACAGAGAACTGTTTGTTCCCCTATTTGAATCCCACCACTAACTGCAAGCCATGAGATGAGCTAACTTAGATATCCCGGTAGATGGTTAATGTGGTAATGCTGGCTGGGATTAGCTCAGGAGGCCCTGCTTGTGATCCTGCCCTCCCAGTACCAGTAGATCCATCTTGGGTGCCGGCAAGTACTGGGTTCCTGCGCCTGCTTTGTGGCTGGCCGGGCGTGTCTTGAGAGAGCCCATCAGAGGCCGTCTTCCAAGGCCATTGGATGGTTCTTTCTGGACAAACGGAGCCGAAGGGCCCTGCGATCCTCAACTGGAGCTGCCGTGCAGGATACCCTGGATCTCCCCCATGTGCCAGAGTGAAACTGCCGGAGGTGCAGGTCTGGGAGCTGGTTTCAGATGCTGGGAGGCCTCCACTACTGCTTGGGATCTAGCTGGCCAGAGGGGTGTGAGCATGGCTGCTGCTCTGCTGGGAAACTGAGCTGGTTCAGACTTGCACTGGTCCTCCTTTTCTGACATCACTGCAGCAGCCCCTTTCTATTAACACAGTTGCACAGCTGCTCCATGGACCATTCCCCCCAGAGAGCTTTAAAAAAATTCTTGCTGAGCTTCAGCAGTTTGTTCTCTCAGCCTTTCCGAGTTTTTAGACTTAAAAATCTGAGCCAACATCAGAGCAGAGTGTGGAGGGCTTGGTCAGTCTCGGGGTGAAAGGCTGCTTGGCAAAGAGTGGCAGTGCAGGAGTCGCCCCTCTCCCCTGCTGTGTCTTGCCCAAGATGCCTGATGTGCTCCTTCTGGCCCTGGGGAAGTAGCTGTTTTAAGATAGGCTGTACAACCGTCAGTCAGGGAGTGAGGAGGTCTGATGGCTCTGCGTCATCGGCAAGAGTCCGCCTCATTTTTTTCTCCTCTCAGATAGTCCAAGGTAGGCACCCCCTCCCCCAAAGTCTTGTGCCCCAAATTCAGTCCTTCTCTTGAATGTGCTCCTGGTGCTCAGCTGCAGCTGGATTGAGCTCTTCCTGTCCGTGCACTGAGCCTTCTCCTCCTCCTCCTCCTCGATGGGGGGCTCTGGGTGGGAAAGCAGAGCATCATTTCATGAAAGCTAGAAGGACTCGCCACCCCAGGAGGAGCAGGCTAAATTTGGGGGCTGCTTTATCTGATCCTTTAATGATTGCTAAATGTGTTCTGGAGCCTCCCACTGAGCTAACCAGCAAAGACATGGAGTCCCCTGATTTGGGATTCTGGGTCTGAGGTTCTGGGACTGCACATACCTCATCTGAATCTTCCTCTATGGACCATTGGCTCCTTTAGTCCTTGGCTGATTGATTTTCCCGTCTTTCCTTCAGGAGCTCAAGGTAGCATACATGTCATGGTACCAATAGATGAAACCCATCAAAAGAACTTCAAGGCAAAATTCTTCCTCAAAGAACATTTTATTCAGGAAACAAAGTATTGGCACTACATAGTTGAACCCCAAAACTAAATTCCCTTCCCCCGGATACAAAGTAACAGTGCAGAACAAAGTGCAGTTCCCACCCTCAATGAGCTGTCATGAATCACATTCTCCAGTTAGCCTAAAACGTGGGCTTTCTCCCCAGTTCCCCAGCCTGCCAAACTATTATCAGCTCATCCTTGGGTTCCCACAAAGCAGAACTATTATTATGGCTAGCTGAGCTTGAGCTTTCATCCCACCCACCCCCCACTTCTGCACCTGATTTCTAAACACCAGAAGAAACGTGTTAAAAGCAAAGAGAAAATGACTGCAATTTTCATCAGTTGTCAGAGCGGGAACATCCAATGTTTATAGCATTGACATCCATAGTGCTCTCTAGTCCTGTTTTCCCCCATGTCAGTCCTGGGTAATAGATTTGGCTGAGGAGAAATGACTGGGGGAGCTTCCATAGGAGAGGAGAGTCTGGAAACTTTATCTGCCATCACCTTGGCTCCCAAGCATGAAAGGCACTGAGAGATTTTTCATAGTTGGCTTAGGACAGTGATGGCGAACCTTTTAGAGATTGAGTGTCCAAACTGCAACCGAAAACCCACTTATGCATCGTCGAGCGCCAGGTGGGTGTGGCCCATTGGGTGGGCATGGCCCATTGGGTGGGCGTGGCTGCAGTGGTAACCACAGACTGGATGGGACTAAAAAGTTCAATCAATCAATTCCAACTTTGCGAGATCTTTTTTTTTCCCTGCGAGAAGTTGAAATTGACTGATTGAACCTTTCTTTTTTTTTGTGCACGGCGGCGGAGGCCTAAAGCGAAAAGGTTTTATAAAATCCAGCTGAAGGCCTAGGACTGGGGCGATGGCACATGTGCCCACAGAGAGGGCTCTGAGTGCCGCCTCTGGCACCCGTGCCATAAGTTTGCCACCACTGGTTTAGGACACAAGAGGGCAGACAGGGCTGCACATTACAAGGATCTTACACGCTTTCCGGAGGAGTCTCCATGAAAGGGACAGACACGGGGTGCTTATCTTGAATCCCCAAAAGCTTGGAGGGTGACAGATCCTCCCTCCCTCCCCCACGCAGACTAGGTTGGATGAGTAGGAGTTGCTTACCCATCTCCCCTGACAGCCTGGTTCCCCATTCCTTCTCCAACTTTCCCCTTTGACTGGCTGATGCTGGACCGCCTCTTGCAGGAATCAGCGTCTATTTATCTATTGGGCAATGGCTTCCAAAGTTCAGGCACTTCTCCAGCTCTTCTGACAAGCGGAGGGACAGCCCTGCTCTGAAAGGACTGGGAGGCTGAAGCCGAAAGCCAGATTTTCCCGGAGCCACTGCTCATCCTGCACAGCATCTCAGGGTACGTTAAACTTGGGCTGCTTTATCCCAGAGGTGCTGTTCAAAAGGCAACTGGCTTTCTTGGCTTTTTCCTTGAAAATGTTTTGCTTCTCATCCAAGAAGCTTCTTCAGTTCTCTGAAAAACTGATCTGAAGAAGCTTCTTGGATGAGAAGCAAAACATTTTCAAGGAAAAAGCCAAGAAAGTCCAGTTGCCTTTTGAACAGCACCTGTGGGACAACCATGACCTGGATGATGGAGAATCTCCATAGACAATTGCGTTGCTTTATTTTGGAAACAGATGTTGGTCCATGTGCCCTGCAAGAAAAATCCAGGCAGTGGGCAGCTGTTCTTCTTTGTCCTCCTTGCCCACTTGGAGATCGGCTGGCTTAGAATGTGGAGGCTCTGCTCAGCTAACGGGTGTGAACAGACCATTCTTGCTGCTAGTCTGATTTTGGTGATCCTAGGTGATTCCGTCCATGTGTGCTTGCACCTTGGCATTTCAGCAGAGCCAACAGCCCCCTCTTTGTGCTCACAACTGGCCTTCAGAGGGGCTAGGGAGTGGAGGGACCTTGTTCCGGATGGCAATTTCTAACCACACCAGGCAGACCCTGGCCACTTTGGCAGAGCCCCGAGGTCTTAGAGGTAAAGAAGACAAGGCAGGCTCAGCAGTGGGTTGGCTGGAAAGGGACAAACGTGGTGGTGGCTCCAAAGATCATTGGAGAACTCTGGTGTGAAGATAAATGCACCTCTATCTTGGGGGTAATCAGGTGCTACTTTTTAATGCTCCTGCTTGATCAGGAGTCCCTTCAGGCAGTCACTCATGTCCTGGTTACGTCGTGGCTTTACTGCAAGATACTCTACATGGTCCTGCTCTTGAAGACTACCCAGAAATTCCAATTGATCCACAATGCAGTAGTACAACATGGATTGCACTACTTGGCAGCTTGCCAGTCGTTCCACGTGAAGCCTTCCTGGCATAAGGTCTGCTTACTCGAGGGACCCTTGGCTGCAATAATATCTGCCCGCTGGCTGAATCTGGCCAGGTTGGCGTGCCCCGGGTTCCTCTGATTAAACAGTGTCATCTGTGGGGACTCTGGAAGCCTGCCTGCTTTGCCCCGGGGCCTGTCTTCCAACGAGGCTTCCCCCAGCTTCCAATGCCCTCCCCCTCCGCCATTGCTTTGAAGGTATTTGAGGCAAGAGTGCGTGAAACCCCTGTGGACTGCGGGTTTCTGCTTCTTTTTTCATTCCTGTCAAGTTTCTGTTACTTGGGAGCCAACCCAAGTAGTTAAGAGTTGGGTGGTATACACACTTTTTAAAAGACTTGCGATAGAGGCAGTGCGCTTGTGCAGGATGATTCCAGCTGAAGGAGTAATTTTAACCGTTCTACAGAAATGGGGATTTGGGGAAGGGTTTGTTGATCAAGCGAGATAAAAGAAACTCTTTGAAGAAGCCCCCCTGCATCCATTGGCTACAATCTCTCCCTTTTTTTGGATGGTGGGGGCTGCATTTGATTCCTTTAAGCAACCTGGTCCTTCCTACATTCTCCCAAATTTCTCAAAGACAGTATACAAAGTACACAAAGATTAGCCAGTTCCTTCAGTATTTATTGCAGTTTATCTGGCTCTGAAATGGGCGTACCTTGCTATCTGAAGCCTCAATCCTGCCCTTTCATCGGGCTCTTCCTATTGTCTGGTGGACACGTGCTTTTTGCGGGAGAAGACTAAACCAAGATAGGAGCTGAGCAGTTCTGCCTGTTTTAGTTACCAATTAACATTTTGTTAATTTCGTTGAATAGCTGTGATCCTTTTCTTTCTCTTTCTTAATTCTTTATTTTGAATGTATTTAAAGAAGTGCTCAAAAAGCCCTTTTGACTTAGTGAACTTAGAGTTCAGCGACTCCCCAATTTCTCACAGTGCAAAGCCCTTAGCCAACTAGTTCAGCCTCGCAATCAAACTCTGTGCTGTGCTTTGGCCAGAGACCTTTGCACCAGGCTTGGTGAGGGGCTGCCCACCTCATGCCTCCAGACTACTCAGACTCTGGTCCGAGACAGTAAGTCTCTTCTGTGGGCACAGTTTGTGCCCCGACTCCTCAGCTTGGCGATCTGGACGGGTGAATGAATGTGCAGGTCTTTCCTGAAGGTGATGCGGTCTGTTTTAGAGTTTGGGGTGTTCTGTGTCCGACTCTTGTGGGAGAGTTTATGCAATGCTTTGTTGAAGTCAGGGTACTGATTCCACTTCATTCTTGTGGTAAGTTAAACTAGCAATTCTGTTGAAAAAAAAAGCAGGTTGGCATTGTTTAGAGAGACTGCAACTAATGTAAACACGTTGAGATCTGCAGAAATTCAAATGTGTGTGTCCCTCAGTGGGCTGCTGTTGGGTCCCTTGGACTCTGAAGGGCTGATGAGACGCAAATGCCCGGGGGAGGACAGCCATTACAGGGGTCACACTGTTTTCTCAGAGGGTCGTGGGGTGCTACGTTTGCCCAGCCAGACACAGCCATATCTGTCTCCATCCATTTCAAAAAGCTGGGGCTGCCTCCCTGGAACATTCCATAAGGAGGGTCCGGCCCCGAGCCGGCTTGCCACCTGCCTGGCATCCCATAGCCTCAGAGGCCTCTCTTGGCCACCAGGCTGGTGAAGGCTTAGCGAGGCTTGATTGGCAGCTTGATTGCCTAGAGCAGTGGTTCTTGACCTGGGCGATATTGCCCCCCAGGGGGTGATTTCATTTTTCAGGGGGGCCATGGAAGAAAAAGGGGCAACGTAGGGGCGACAGAACGAAAAGGGGGCAATATGGGGGTGATAGAGCGAGAAGTTTTGGGGACACTTTTGAGACTTTTTCGTACAGTGAATGGCTGTATATCTCTCGTACAAAAACATCAGATTGCTCACTATTAGTGGATTGAATTGTGTTTTCAAATGTTCCTTCAGTACAGAACGCCGTACATATGTGAAGACGCATCGCTTATCTTCATGCGTGTTGCACAGCATCCTCTACCCATACAGGGGCGCGCCATTGGTCAGAATATGGGAGATATGGGGAAAAGACTGGAAATAAATTATTTGCATCGATATGTCCTGATGAATAATTTTAAAGAAAACAAAAAAAGTGTTTGCATAAATGGAAGAATTCTTTCCTCTGTTGTGATTGAGAGGTGATGTTGGGGGAGGGGGGCGATGACAACTTCCTCATTAGCTCAAGGGGGCGATTCGTTCAAAAAGGTTAAGAACCACTGGCCTAGAGCAGCCAAAGCAAGTGACCAGATGATACAACGTGGCCTCAGATTGTTTCCAAGACGGGGTGGGGGCCTTGCCATGAAAGGGTGCCTGTCCAGATGGCATCCCTGGGCATCCCGGACCTGTTTTCTTGCCTCTGGGCATTCAGAGTGAGTGGGGGTCAAGCTGGAGAGCACCGGAGTGGCCCAAGAAGGGAGTGGGCGCTGCGGTGGCTGGACAGGAGTGGGGGAGCAAAGAGAGCGGCTCTGTCGGAAGGCACCATATCAGTCTTGGAGGAGTCCAAATGGGTGGTCAGTGCAGACCCAATGAACTGGGATCCACAATTTCTCCTGGGCCCACCGGCTCTTCCCATCACCCTCCTCAATATTTAATCAGAATCCGCCTTCCCATCCCTCAGTCCACTGTCCTGTCCTCTGCCTGACCGTCCGGTCTCTCTCGGGCTTGGGGGGTCTCTTTTCATGTTCTCCTGGTTTGTTTTTGCAACACCTGCCTCCTTCGACCTCCCTGGAGAGGACTGGCTTTCTGGTGGCCTTCGCACGTCTTCCAGCTTTCTAGAACCTTCCTCCACATCTGGCGCCCTGAATCGGAAGTAGCCCTCAAGATGTCTTTCCCCAACTAGAGTCATGTGAAACAACTGATTCCCTCCCATGATGTAGAAACAACTGCCTTAGTGGATGCCACCAAAATCGCCTTATTTTGTTTTGTTTTTGCAGCCACAACCCACACTCATTTAATGTACAATCAGTCGTGATTTTCCTGGTTCTGTGTGTCTGCCCTTCGTTTTTGTGGCCTAGATAAAATTTCACTCTATTATGTTTGGCCTATTTCTCTGTCCTAACAAGACCATATAAATTATTATTTGTCTTTTAAGCTATTAGAAGATCAACAGCATTTCTTTTCTTCCTCCAGTCACCCAGTATTTCTCCACTTTCTCAGGAGGCAGTACTTAAGGATCTCAACCAGAGCATCAAGAGGCGGTGTTTCGCTCAGTCTCACTGCTCTCCCTTCGTTCTTCTCTGCATCTTCTTTCTTCTTCTTCTGCCTTTTCTTCTCTGCCTTTCGGGAGAACAACACCTAACTGAAACAGGCGTGGAATAGCTGCCCTTTTTCCTCCCTGCTGGCTAGAATTTGGTCACATCCACTGAGCAGCTGCTCTTGGACTGTTGGTCCTTTGCTTTAGCTACACCCAGGAACCTATTTGTATTGTTCCCATCCATGGACGTCTGCCCACTTTCCTCTTTGTGTGTATTCCTGCTTTCAGGTTGTTAGCAAACCCTTCACGTCACTACCTTAGTTCCCTTCTTCCCAACTATTTGCAAGTCTGCTCTGAGCATCTCCTTTTTAGCTGCTACTACTACAACTACTCCTAGTTGTTGTTGTTGTTGTTGTTACTGTTCTTATCACTGTAGCATTTTCTGTGAATCCATATTGGATAGTTTATAGTTCAGTGTATAGCAAAAATGTAAACAATTCAACAATCAAGTTAAACGAGTCTCTTGGTTTTTTTAGCTGATAGTATTTTTATGCCCCATCTGCAAGTTCTAGAAAACATTTTATTTATATTGCATTTAAGATATTCTTAGCTTGAGTCAATTCAAGCTCTGTAATTCAAGTTCTGTGCCAAGGAAAGGCAGATTCTGTGTCATGAAATAAATTATCCAAGTAGTGCTAATTTGCATGCTCGCTTTCCTGCATAGCTTAATCTTGCTAATTTGGAAAGAGGCAGAGGCTTGCAAAGCAGCACCAATCAACCCCTCCCTGGTTTTGGAGCCCCCCCTCCCCGTCCTGCGCACCAGATCCAGGAAGGGATGGGACGGGCCTTGGGAGGTTCAGCCAGTCAACCCAGAGCAGGGATTCGAGAGAAAATCTGAACAGACCATAGGCCACTATTGATTTGCTTCCTCTGCTACGGAATTACTGAGCTAACCAAGATCCGTATTTAAATACATTTTATATACTCACCGTCAAATAAAGCAGAATGCTCTAATGCAGGTCGGTAGCTAAGGAGTTTATTTATTTGTAGAAACACATGGATGTCATGAAAACAGGAGTTTCTCTAACCCTCCCGCCCCCGCCGCCTATTTTCCTATATTCTTGTAGTATTGCAACTTTTAATTAGAAGCTCAAGAACAAAGTTGTTTTCTCTGCTTTTCACCTATTTGTACACAACCCCTTGGTATTCCTAACTCTCCTTGTCTACAGGGTGGGGGCGACATGATTTCCTGCCATTTTGAGTGAGGGGACATGAAACCTGCAGGGCAAACATTACAATTTTGGAGGCCAGCCTGGCCCATCCACTTCAGGCTTTCCCAGCCTCAGAGGCCGAGTGCCCGGCTCTCCAGGGACCCGTCCGGACCTCTGGACACCACTAGAATACGGAGGCAGTCCAGTGTGGGAGGGGCTTCTCTCACAGATCCCCCACCCCAGTTCCTTTCAACAGGCCAACCCCCCCTCGCTTGAAGCCTGAGTTGGTTATTATAGTCCTGGAAGCAGCAAAGAGAACCTGAAAAGAGGCAACCAAGGATGAGCGGCAGCCACGCTGCTTTCTCTGCCTTTCATTTTCCGCCTGGGAACCAGCGATGCCGTGTTGCTCCTGAACCTGTGATGGGAGAAGAGTCTGTGGGACTCACCCTGGATGAGCCTCTCAGGATTTACTTACCTGAAAAGAGGAGTGTGCTCACTTAAAAGCGGCTCACCCGGTGCTCCCATGAGCCTGGAGTCCCCACCGCACCCACCCCCGGCAGTTGCATCTTGGAATGGGCTGCAACTGAGGGCCCAACAGCAGCACTGGCTGATCTCCCTTTCTTTGCCCGCAGATGCTGCAGCTGCCTTGTGCCAAGGGCAGGGTGCCCTTCCTGGCCCTCCGACATCTCTTCCGCCACCCCGCTGCCTTCCTGAGCACCCCACATGTGGAATACAAGCCAATCCAGAAGGTGATGGTAGCCAACCGAGGTGAGCAGGGCTTAGGAAGTGGGATCGCTGGGAGCTGCTTCTGCCCCCCCCCCAAAGCGCTTGGTCGGGCTGTTTTTTCAGAGACATTTTTAGAAGGAGCTGCCTCATCGGCCTGGAACAAACAGTAGACAAAAACTCTTAAACAATCTGGCTGGCCAATTTGGGTTTCTTTGACTCTGATCCCAAATGCTTTTCTAAAAGCCGATAGCCCTCTCATTTCCTGTATATTAACGCTCATGAATTCCAGGGGAGATCGCAATCCGGGTCTTCCGAGCCTGCACGGAGCTGGGCATCCGGACAGTGGCGGTCTATTCCGAGCAGGACATAGGGCAGATGCATCGACAGAAGGCGGATGAGGCGTATCTGATCGGTCGCGGCCTTCCCCCAGTTCAGGCCTATCTGCACATTCCTGACATCATCAAAGTCGCTAAGGTGAGAAGGCAAAAAGGCCCAGTGCGCTCCACCTCTGACCTGGCTGGCTAAAGACAAGCAGGTATTCCCATAGGGTGCCCACAAGGAGCCCAGTGGCCAGAGGAAGCCATCCTTCAGTTTGGGGTCCTGAAATTGTAAATTGGTGTGATACTCATTTGTATGTCTTGACCTCAGACTGGCGAAGCGATGCCTGGATCAGCGCTAGCAAGACATCCTGGATCCTCTTTCTGGGAGACTTCTGAGATTTGGTTCCAGATGGGGTTGTGTTTCCTTATTTGGGGCTGCTGCACATCTGGAGCTCTTCCTAGACTGTTCACTGCTCCTTGAGAGGGAGGGGGCAGCTGCAGCCAGGAAGGCCTTTGAGGAGATCCATCCTGTGTGGTCAGTTCTGCCTGATACTGGACTGGAAATTTTTCACCCCGGTCACCTTGCATTTAGACAATAGCAATTATATGGGGCTGCCCTTGAAGGCTACACAAAATCTGCTGCTGGTTCAAAATTTGGCAGGGTGATCAGTTCTGGGCAGGTCTCCTCATGGCCTGTGAGGCCTCTGCTCCCTGAGGTTGGCTCCCAAAAGCTGCTGGGTGCTGTTTCAGATGTTGCTTATCAGCCTTCAACACCTACATGGCTCAGGGCCTTGTTATCTGAGGAAGCGCCAAATTCTCATTCGACAAAGGACAAAATTCCAAACATCCTGAACTCTTGTTGACCTAGAGTCAAATATAAGAGTTGGAAGGGATCTTGGAGAGCATCTAGTCCAACCTCCTTCCCAGCAGAGGAATCCATTGCTATGGCATCTTCAAACTGCTTGGAAGCGTCTTGGTAGAGAATCTATGAATTTTTTGCCAAGATGTCAACACATTTTCTTTTCTTGTTTTACATCTTCCTATTGTTATGAGAGGTTCAATATTTCTGTGTCTACTGATAGCGATGGCAGAGGATTGCAGCCATTTATTCCTTGTAAAAAGGAAGTCATGTGGCTGTAAAAGATTTATATGAGAAGCAGTCCTCTTTTCACTGCAGATTTCTGCTAACACGAAGGAATTTTAGTCAAGTGAAAAAAAGATAAGAGACTAGCAAGCAGTAGGCCTATTTGGGATTAAAGATTGAGCTAAAATTGACCCAGGGTCAAATTGACCCAGCATGTCCAAACGTGAGCACACGCTGACCTCACTTTCCCTACACCTAACATGGTACTGTTTGCGCCAGGTCCTGGTGGGTCACAGTGGGAATCGTATGCGCTGGATGCAAAGGTTCTTGCTCGCCCTTAAAAAGACAAGCTGCTTCCCAGGTTATTTTCTCTAGTTCCGAGTTACAGACTGACCGCCGGGAGAGACATTTCTAATCCAGTGGGCCTTGGCCTCCTCCACAAGTAGCCCATTTCCCAACAGCTGCACAGGCAGGAGCATTAAGAAAAGTGGGCAAAGCAAAGAGCTGGGTCCCCTGGCCACTCGGCTCCTGCTCCTTGGTGGTTTCTCTGCTCTAGTAGAAGCCTGAGCGGACTTTGCTTTTCCTCTCCGCTGATGGCTTTTGGTGAAGCGTTTGGTCTGTACTTGGGACAGACAGAGGTCCTCCTGAGATTCTCCCTCTAAATCCTCTCTGGAGCATTGGGGGCCCTTCCGGGACAGGCCAAGGGTGCCTGCAAAGGGAGAGATCAACCCCTGTTGTGCAAGCAGATGTGGTTAACACGGATGATCTTGCATTCAAGACGTTGAAAATAATCTATTTTAAGTATGTGTCTCTGCACAAAGATTTTCAGCATAAAGTTAAGTTTTAGTTCAGTAGATGTTTAAACCAGTACCTGCAGGAGGTGTTTTTATGTATATTTTTGATCTTTTAGACACGTTTGCAGGAGAGAAACAGCAAGTAGTTTTTCTAAATAAACAGCCTGTCCAATTTACAAACCGCAGGGCTGCTTTGCTTGAGAGAGCAAAGATTTCCAGCGCTTCCTGCTTTTTCCAGGAGAATGCGGTGGATGCGATCCATCCCGGCTACGGCTTCCTCTCCGAGCGAGCTGACTTCGCCCAGGCCTGCCTAGAAGCCGGGGTGCGCTTCATTGGACCCTGTCCTGAAGTGGTGCGGAAGATGGGTGACAAGGTGGAGGCCCGTGCCATTGCTATTTCTGCCGGTAAGAGGTTTGCCTCCCCCAGCAAGCTGTTATACAGTGACCAACTCAGTTCCCCAAGAAGCCCAGAGAGATGGCTTATTGCAGTCCATCGATTAAGACAGTAAAACAATCACTTCTTATGGTTTCATTCCTAGGAAACTGGCTCTCCCGTTCAGAAGTCCAGTAGCCCTTTCCAAACTAATCTAGAGTTCTACCTTGCTTGCTCAAGAGAGATAAGCCTCTTTCCCTTTGGACGGAATTTCCTGCCTTCTTACATGCAACTTTAAACTTCTTTCTTACTTGGAGTTCTGAGGGACCAGCTTTATCTCTAGTCCAGGTGGATACAAGAGAGTTCTAACAAACAGGCAGACATTGATGCCTTGGACCATTCTGGAGAAGTCAGATCTGTCCTCATCCCATATATACCCCCTCCCATTTATACCCTTTTAACTTTATTCCAGTTTCCCAGAGTACACTCAAAATTAAAAACAATGTTACAGTAGCTAATTCTCTATGTTCTATGAAACTTGCAGTCTTAAATTCTAGAAACTAATGGTTGAAAGGGACCAAGAGAGCATCTAGTCCAATTCCAGCCTGGTGGAGGAACCCACCCAGCCTTTGTTCATGCCTCCAGCAAAGGAATTCCAGCAACTCCTGAGGCATCCATTGCACTTTGCTTTTATATTTTTATTTCCTGGTCTGTTCTTTAAAGCAGCTCTGAGCAAGGAATCTGCCTTGCATTCTACATGACAGCCCTGTAGATCCTCAAAGGCAGCAGTCACTTCTCCAGGCCCCTCTTCATCTTTGTTTCTCTCTTCTGGACATGGCCTTCCTAAACGGAGGGCCCAGACTGGATGCAGTGTGATTTAGAATAGAACTGGACGGGACCTTGGAGGTCTTCTAGTCCACCCCCCCCCCACTCAGGCAGGAAAACCTATACCATCTCAGACAAATGAGTCTCTTCTTAAAAACCTCCAGTGATGGAATACCCACAATTTCTGAAAGCAAGCAACCAATTAACCACTGATTAATTGTCCTCACTGTTAGGAAATTTTTTCTTAATTCCAGGTTTCCAACCATTGTGTTTTGTCCTGCCCTCTGGTACGTTGGAGAATAATTTGACCCCCTCTTCTTTGTGGCAGCACCTCAGATACTGGAATACTGCTATCATGTCACCCCTATTTTTGAGATACTCAGAAGAGAGGGGGAGGGATGATTCTGCCATTCAGCCATATTTGCTGCCTCATCAGCCAATTTCCCTTTCTACCCTCTCATCCCAGTCATGTATAAATATCTTGAACTGCACAGGGCCAAGGAAGGGCCCCTGCAGCATACCACTCAACAATTTCCCCATTTTGAACAGAGAGGCTGAAGAACAATCCATATCTTTTCACCTTCTCTAAATCTTGCAGGAAACTTTGCAATTGCTTTGGGAGAATCAGGCTAGTGGTGCATTTTTATTCCCATGGTCAGTGAAATTAGTTGTCCTATTAAAAAGCAGCTCAGGTTGTTTTGACGTGGTTTATTCTTGATGCACCCAAAATAAGGAACCACCATAGAAGGGTCCATTGCCAGTCACTGGGGGCCCAAAATATGTTGAAATTTTATCCCCTTTTCAGAAGAACACTGGGGTGGTAGGGGTGGTGGGGAGAATATCTCCTGAAGTGGGGCTGTTGATGAGCTGTGGTGGTGCAGTGGTTAGAATGCAGTACTGCAGGCTAATTCTGCTGCCTGCAGCCTGCCAGCAGTTTGGCAGTTCAATTCTAATCAGCTCAAGGTTGACTGAACCTTCCATCCTTCCCATGTCAGTAAAATGAGAACCCAGATTGTTGGGGGAAGTATGCTGACTGTGTAGACCACTTAGAAAGTGCTGTAAAGCACTATGAAGCTGTATATAAGTCTACTGCCATTGCAGAGAAGGACAGGCCTGCTCTGAAGCACTGGAACGTACAGTCATGCCTCCTTTTTGAAATACCAACAACCTGCCTGCTGTATTGTCCATTCCAGACTTTTGGCCAGTATCAACCTCAAGCTGACCATCTTGCAGACAACTGTATAGGAGGCTTATATGGGAAGCTAAAGCCAATATTGCAGCTAAGGTCACCGTCCTGCCTGGCTTTCAGGTGTAATTGGTCTCAAACGTGAAATCATCCCCCTTTGAAGACTGAAACAGGTGCTCTAGAGCAGGGCTTTTCAACCTTTTCACAGATGTACCAGTTTTAGGATATGGCAATATTTGAACACCACCAGTCACCTAGCAAGGTGTCAAAAACTTGATGACCGAAAAAAGTGATAAAATACAAGTAGTCCTCGACTTACAACAGTTCGCTTAGTGAACTGTTCAAAGTTACAACAGTACTGAAAAAAGTGACATTACTGTTTTTCACACTTACGACTGTTGCAGCATCCCCAGGGTCAATCTACATTTGGATGCTTGGCAACTGATTCATATTTATGATGGTCACAGTATGCCAGGATCATGTGATCTCCTTTTGCAATCTTCTGACAAACTAAGTCAATGGAGAAACCGGACTCACCTCTTCTCTCATCCCTCTTTTATATTCTCTTCTCTCCCCTCCTTCTTTTATATCTTCTCTTCTCTCCCCTCTTTCTTATATCCTCTCCCCCTTCTTTTATATCCTCTTTTCTCCTTCTTTTATATCCTCTCTTCTCTCCTTCTTTTATATCCTCTTCTCTTCCTTTCTTTTATATCCTCTCTTTTCTCCACCCTTTTATATCCTCTCTTCTCTTCCCTTCTTTTATATCCCCATAACCCCGCAGAAGCGCCAATCAGCTGTAGCTGCTCGTGGCGATCCTGGGCTTTGCCCAGCCCCGACAGCCCTCCTTCGAACTGGGGCATTTCCAATCAAGTTGTCTTTCCAACCAAGTTCCCTCCCCCCCTCCCCGACTCCTTCCTTCCTTCCATCCTCCCTCCCTCCCTCCCTCCCTCCCTCCCTCCCTCCCTTAAATAGGGATTAACTATAATAAACCTAGCAGCTGAAGATTATATGTTCAAAGAGCTGTTCTCTTTGAGGAAAAGACCCCAGTTGGCAAACCTTTGATTAAGATGGTTATAGCATCATTATATCACATTTCCTGCATAGCTTTTTAGAAATAAATAAGGTTGATTCAGGAAATGAATAAACTTGTCCTTGATCATGCCTAGTTATTCCTAACATCCTCCTTTCACCGGGAATGGTACTCTTGTACAGAGGGTAGCATGCTGCTGCCTCTTTCCCTCCCTGCCAATACTTCGTTTTCCCCCCCACATCTGCTATTTAACGGCTTCTAACCTCTCCTGCGCACTCAAAATACAACTTCGATGACATCTGCTAATATTTGCTGATTTGGGCATCTTGCAGACTGTTTCTGTTTTAATCCACGTTGGCTGAAGACTACAGCATTTTCACCCATGATGGTTTATTAAGCTCCCTTTCATTCATGTTGCTCTTGTGCAAATGGTGGTATGCAACTGTACTTCTACTATCTTATGGTCATTTGGAGTCTGGAGCCAGGTTCCAGACATCGGTGTTCAGTAAGGACAGCGCTGTAACAAACTGGAGCAAGTTCAGAGGAGGTCTCCCAAGGTGAGGAAAGAGCTGCATGAGGAATGCTTAAGGGGTCTGGGCAGGATTAGCCTGCAGGACAGGTGACTTGGGGAGGCAGCAGCCTTGAAACTGATCCTTCCTGCGGCGAGTTTGCTGATTTCCGGTAGGAGTTCAGCATCTTGTTGGAGCTGAGGTGCTCTGGACCCCCGGCAATAAAATTCAGAGAACAGGAACCACATGAGTCCCCATTTTGGCAGATCAGGGCAGGGCTTGTTCAGGATCCTCTTCATTCTGAGGTCTCAAGCTTTGGCTAGAGGTGACCACTTTTTTGGACTGCTGATCAGTGCTCCAGCTAATCGCTGTAGAGCTGACCTTGGAAAGGTACGAGAGAGCGGTTAAGGGGGCCTCGGAGGACGGCAGTCTGGAGAAAGAAACTCCTCCTAATCTCACCTTGGTTTGGTTTAATATAAGAGAGGAGAGGGAGGAACCTGGAGAGGCTTTCAGGGTTCTGCTAACTTTCCTTACTAAGGATGCCGGCCTTGTATGTGATTCTTAGTTCCTTTCTTACACCTTCCTCAAGATCAACTCCATGTTCCCTTACCTCTTCTGCTCCTTCTGAAGGACAGTTCCGGGAGACAGTTGGATGGGACAGGCCTGGGCAGAGGCCTTGGGGACAGCTGTTCCTTAATCCTCCACCCCTGACACATCCAGTCGGGGCTCCCAGTCTGGCGTCGGGACACAATCCAGGTGCTGCCGAGTGGGGCTCAGTGGGACTCCTCTTTGCTCCTCAGGAGTGCCTGTGGTTCCCGGGACAGACGCCCCCATCTCCTCTCTGAGCGAGGCACAGGAGTTCTCGCAGGCGTACGGCTTCCCCATCATCTTCAAGGCTGCTTATGGCGGAGGAGGACGGGGCATGAGGGTTGTGCGCAGCTACGAGGTCGGGCACGTGGCTCGGCTTGTGGGGCCTTGAACTCAGGGAAGAAGCTGGGCCCAAGCAGGTTACGGCAGGGAAGGCCGTCCATATTTGTGTCAGAAGCACCCACAAAGCTAATCGAAGGGGATTCCATGTTGAGAGGATTTGTCGGTGACACCTGGTTGCCAAAAATAATGCAATCTTTGAGGAGGCTCCTTTCCTGTCCCCTGTTGGGGGGCATCCCTAGCTGGGGACAGGAGGGCTTGGGTTGAGGATGGGGTGTCAAGCCGGATCCCCTTTTTTTCTGGGCAGGAGCTGGAAGAGAACTACACCCGGGCGTTCTCCGAGGCCCTTTCTGCTTTTGGCAATGGTGCGCTCTTTGTGGAGAAGTTCGTGGAGAAGCCAAGACACATCGAAGTCCAGATTTTGGGTATGGAACAAAATATGCCCCCTCTTTGTCTGGAGGGTAGCAGTGAGAGATGATTTTGGTAATCTGAGAAAGATGGATGGAAAAATAGATATTTTATTATAAATTATATAAAAAGAAGATTAATTTTGCTGAAACAATTTAATTGAAAGAAACGTAACATGTTTATTATGGTCATTGACTAGAAAAGTAAATAAATTAATTATGCTAAATAACTCTTCTGACTAAAGAAATATATTGGCCAGATAATTTATGAGTTTAATAATTTGAGTGACTGTCAAGCTTTTAGGAAAAGAAGAGATTGTGGTGTGTGGCAGGGAATTCCTCCCTCGATACAGACAGTTCCTGTGTGCACGTCAGGAGGGCCCAGCCTGCCAAGGAAGCATTTCCAGTGCAGAGAGGCTGCCCGCTTAGCACAGCTGGCTTGTCCCGTCCCAGATGGGGAGGGAGCCTCCACCTTGGCCCAGCTTCATCTTTGGCCCGGTTTCTCCTCCTCCTTGGCAGGGGACCAGCATGGGAATGTGGTGCACCTGTACGAGAGGGACTGTTCCATCCAGCGACGGCACCAGAAAGTGGTGGAAATCGCCCCAGCCGCCCACCTCGACTCCCAGCTGCGCTCTAAGCTCACTGCTGACGCCGTCCGCCTAGCCAAGCAGGTGAGGGACTGCAAGCGGCCCAGCCATCTGGGGAGTGGGGGCTCCGGGGGTTAGCAAGGGAGTCCCCAGCTAGAGGCTATGGTGCCCCTGAGCAAAGGGATGGGATCCCCCAGTCTTTCTCCTGCTCAGCTTGGCCTTTTTGGACAGGGAGCAGGAGATCAGCTTTCCTGGGTCAGTTTGGTAAAAGCTGCTCAGGGGCTTGAGATGGCCATGGAAGAATTTTCATGGCCAGCTCGGACCCTTTCTGTACAAATTGCTCTCAGCAAACTGCAGCCCTGCCTTTCTCTTCCTTTCCTCCCTAACTGCCAATATTATTCTGAGCTGCTGTAGGCCAGCTAGAAAAAGAGGAAAATTCCATTTTGTGGAACTCATCTCATACTGGATCATAGATTTCTGTCAGAATTTCTTCCTCTAGTATAAAAATTCTCTTGTTTTGAATGTGGAGTGTGGCCGTATTCATATATGACGTTTCTGTATGTGCTATTGAATTCCACCCACTGCGTTCTTTTTGTAGGTTGGATATGAAAATGCTGGCACAGTGGAGTTCTTGTTGGACAGACATGGCAAACATTACTTCATTGAGGTCAATTCCCGGCTTCAAGTTGAGCACACGGTGACAGAAGAGATCACAGAGTAAGTGGCTCTCTCTCCCCCCTGAGGTTTTGTTGTTAGCTGGTGTTTAAGATTCTGAGGTGCTTCCTGGTGATCTGGAGTGGCCTGGCTGCTCCTCCAGAGGACTCAAAGGAATCAGGCCCAGCCGTAGGAGGTGAATACAATAATTGCAGATTGTGGGCAGCAAGAGGAGTGCAGGGCAACCTCCCTCACTCCAGGGAGTGAGCTCATTAAGAAAGCAAATTGGGGGGGGGTGTCAAGAAGAGTTGCCAGGGAACTGAATGGGAAGAGGAGAGAAGAGACCAGAAAAATGATGGTTCTGAAGGATGGTCAGCTGGACTCTGCGGGGAACCAAGATTGTCTCCTAAATCAGGGTTCTCCAAACTTGGCAACTTTAAGGTGAACTTCAACTCCCAGAATTCTTCAGCCAGCATGGGATTCATAGAGTTGCCAGGTTTGGAGACCCCTGTCCTAAATAACTTCAGATGTGCTTAAAGGCAAAGGCTTCCCCTGTCCGGTCGTGTCTGACTCTCGGGGCCAGTGCTTATCTCTGTGGCTTAGCTGAGAGAGCCAACATTGCCTGAAGACACTTCTGCGGTCATGTGGCCAGCAGGGCTACAGAGAACACTCTTAATTGATCCCAACAAAGTTTTCCCCTAAGTCAAGAGGAAATGCTTGGCTATCAGGAGTGCCTGAGAAAGGAAAAAGAAGAAAACATTTTTCTCCTGCTGGTACTTTAAGAAGGAAAAGTGAAGATGACAATGGATAAGCATTTGCAGACATGCCTTACAGTGCTTACGGCATCTTCTCACCTGAGAACAAGAAGAACTTCTGGGGAGGAGGAGACCAGGATGGTGCCTCCCAAGTGGCACCGGGGCATTATAAGAAGACAGGGAGGAACGAAGGCTGTTCAGGAGGAAATGAAAGGGACACGGGTTGTTGAAAGGGTTGACCGGAGCTCCAGGCTTGGGTAGTATGTTGGCTTCTAAAAGAAAAGACTGTGAAGATGCAAACAACTTTCACCAAATCACCACCGGTGGTATTAGAAGGAAGCTCAACATCTTCTCATGGGAGGCTCTTCCATTTTCACAGAAGAGGACCGGAGAGGCAAAGAAGTCTGCGGATCAAGGCTGGCTTTGCAAGTGGCACCCAGAGCAGAGATTTGGGGGTCACGTTTTGAGTAAGCTGGATGATGGCCTGCTAGCCCGAGATGGGCTCCCCCTTGCAGAGTTTGGAGCAGGAGGGCATTAGGTAGAGTCCTGAGGGAGTTTGGAGAGTGAACCCTGAAGCAAGGACTTCTGTGCTGTAAAAATTGGGGTGTTGCTGAAATGGGGCCTCTTAAGCCACTCAAAGGCAAATCAAAGCTCTTAGCTTTTCTTCCTAGCGGCTGTGTGTTGTGCTTAACTGGGTTTCTTTGGGTGGATTCTGGCCAGGGCTGTCTGGCGAAGTCCATGAGCTTCGCCACCACGTTAATATACAGAATGTGGAAATAAACGAAATGAGCTCTCTGGGCCAGGTCTCTCCACCTCTCCCGACCTTGCGCTGCTTTTGAGTTGTTCTGTGCGCTTATGGGGTCCAGAAGAATAAATATGGCTTCAGGTAAAAATGGAGGCCTGGTGAGATGATTGCCAGGATCGGAACTGAGCAGTTGAAGGACAGTCACCGTTGTTCAAAAGGAAGAGAAGCAGAGCAGGGGAGAAGGCTGCTCCTCGTGCAGTGAAAATCTCCATCCCTGCCCAAAATACAAATGAATGTGACTGGCCAAGCAATAGGACTAAAATAAGTGCACAGCTGTTGGTGTTCCGGCCAGTTCTTCCTAACTGCAGACCTTTCAGTGACGCATGGAGACATTGGGGTAGGAGGCAAATTTTGCCAGCCATGTTTCATCACTTGCTGGTCATTCTTTTCTTCAGAGGATTGATGGGAGACACAATAGCATCATCTGGAGACTAAAACCGATGCAGTTTAACACCCACCACGGACTTCAGTTTTTAGTACAGCAGGGATAGCTGATGCAAAGGAGCTCAGAGCAGGGGCTCCATCCCCTCTGGGACCCTAATAGGAGGGAGGGGGTGCTAAAGGTGGATCACATGAATCAGGCAGCACCAAGGTTGGTTCTTTGCACTGCAACTGGCAAGCACTTTGCAGAATCCCATCTGGGTCACCCACCAAGACCAGAGGTTTAGTCTTCCGAGCTTTTGGACTCATGCTGGACCCATCCTCGGAGAACTTCTCTCTGGCAATTTGTCTGCAGTCAAGATTTTCATCTAGCTGAGTCACATCTGAGACCCTCCTGCCAAACGTAGCTACAAAGATGATGCTAAAGCATTTGTGAAAGTACAGACCCTGTTTCCCCTGGCTGGTTCATCCCTTTCTTTGTTTGCCTGCTTGTTCCCCGCCTTTATTATTTTTACAAATACCTCAAGGCAGCAAACATCCAATACACCTTTCTCCTCCTATTTTCCCCGACAACAACCCTGTTGGGGGGGGCTGGGCTGAGAGAGAGGGACAGGCCCAAGGTCACCCAGCTGCTTTCATGGCTAGGTCAGGACTTGAACTTACAGTCTCCTGCTTTCTCTGGCCTGTTGCCTTAATGAGTAGACCAAGCTGGCTCCCTTTTGACCCAGTTCCCACAAACAGCCTGGGTCAGCAGGAGAGAACCAGAGAAGACTCCAAGCTTTCCTCCTTGCTTCTCTCTGCAGGAGCCAACCGAATGAGGCTGCGGGCTCCGCACCACAGGCCTGCAATCTGGCTTCAGCCTCCTAGGAGTACTGGGCCCAGATCCAGTGGGGTAGGGCAAGGGCCGGTGGGGGCCGGTCCACCTGCAGAGCCCAGGGGAAGTTTTCCCCGTCTTGAATGTCCGCAGGAGAATATTTAATGCAGTGTTTCCCTTGTGACTGGTATTTTACTTTTCACTTAAATGAACTTCATTGTTAGATGCTATTATATTTGTACTTAATGGAACACTGAAGATTCTCTGGATACTTATTATCATGCAATATTGGAATTCAACATTATGGAAGCACAAGCAATAGAACACAGTCAAACTAGAGTCTTGGACTTCAAGAGAGCTAATTTCAATAAACTTAGAGAGAGTTTGGGAAGGATTCCATGGGTGAGAATCCTCCAGGGCAGTGTTTCTCAACCTTGACAATTTTAAGGCATGTGGACTTCAACTCCCAGAATTCCACAGCCAGCATGCTGGCTGTGGAATTCTGGGAGTTGAAGTCCACATGCCTTAAAATTGTCAAGGTTGAGAAACACTGCTCCAGGGCAAAACAACTCAAGAAGCTTGGGAAATTTTGAAAAGTGAGATAATAAAAGCCCAGTCTAGCACAATACCAACAAAGAGGAAAAATAACAGCTCTCAAAAGAAACCAGCATGGCTGCATAAAGAACTCTCTGATAAATTGAAAGATAAAAAGGACAAGTATAGAAAGTAAAAAGAGGGACACATAACTAAGTCAGAATATCAGCAAATAGCCCGAGCCTGCAAACATGAAGTGAGGAAAGCTAAAGCTCAAAATGAACTAAGGCTTGCGACGAAAGTAAAAAATAACAAAAAAAGCTTCTTTCAACATGTAAAAAACAAGAAAAAAGTGAAGGAAACAATTGGTCCATTAGTGGGTGAAAATGGCAAGAAGGTGACAAGCAACAGGGAGAAAGCAGAACTATTTAACTCATTTTTCGCATCTGTCTTTACACAAAGGGAAAAAAACAGACCAACCTATCAAAAATAATGCCATAAAAAACAGAATAGAAACACAAGTTAAGATAGGCTGGAAAAGAGCTGATGTAGTTCCCATCTTCAAAAAAGGAAAAAAAAATGGATCCAGGAAATTACCGACCTGTCAGCCTGACCTCAATACCTGGGAAAATTCTGGAAAAGATAAACAATGAATCAGCGAACACCTACAGGCAAACAAAGTCATTACTAAAAGCCAACACGGGTTTGTCAAAAACAGATCATGCCAGACAAACAGATCATGCATTTTTTGACCAAGTGACAAAATTAGTGGACCAGAGGAATGCTGTGGATATAATTTACTTGGACTTCAGTAAGGCATTTGACAAAGTAGATCACAACCTACTACTTGATAAGATAGAAAAATGCGGGTTAGACAGCATCACCACCAGATGGATCCGTAGCTGGCTGACCGGCTGTACTCAGTGTGTGGTCCTCAATGGAACCACATCAACATGGAGGGAAGTGTGTAGTGGGGTGCCCCAGGGCTCTGTTCTGGGCCCAGTGCTCTTCAACATCTTCATCAACAATTTAGACGAGGGGATAGATGGGGAACTCATCAAATTTGCAGACGACACCAAGCTGGTAGGAATAGCCAACATTCCAGAAGACAGCTTAGGATACAGGAGGATCTGGACAGACTTGAACACTGGGCGCTATCTAACAAAATGACATTCAGTGGTGAAAAAAGTAAGGTTCTATATTTAGGCAAGAAAAACCAAATGTACAGGTATAATAGAGGGTACCTTGCTCAATAGTAGTAACTGTGAGAGGGATCTCGGAGTCCTAGTGGACAATCATTTAAATATGAGCCAGCCGTGTGCTGCAGCTGCAAAAAAGCCAATACAGTGCTAGGCTGCATTAACAGAGGGATAGAATCAAGATCATGCAAAGTATTAATACCACTCTACAATGCCTTGGTAAGGCCACACTTGGATTAGTGCATCCAGTTTTGGTCACCACGATGTAAAAAAGATGTTGAGACTCTAGAAAGAATACAGAGAAGAGCAACAAAGATGATTAGGGGACTGGAGGTTAAAACATATAAGGAACGGTTGCTGGAATTGGGTATGTCTAGTCTAATGAAGAGAAGGACGAGGGGGGACATGATAGCAGTGTTCCAATATCTCAGGGCTGCCACAAAGAAGAGGGAGTCAAGTTATTTTCCAAAGCGCCTGAAGGCAGGTTAAGAAGCAACAGATGGAACTTAATCAAGGAGAGAAGCAACCTAGAACTAAGGAGAAACTTCCTGACAGAACAATTAATCAGTGGAACTACCTGCCTCCAGAAGCGGTGAATGCTCCAATACCGGAAGTTTTTAAGAAGAAACTAGCAGCCATTTGTCTGAAATGGTATGGGGTTACCTGCCTGAGCAGGAGGTTGGACTTGATGACCTCCCTTCCAACATTATTACTACTACTATTATTATTATCATCATCATCATCATCATCATCATCATCATCATCATCATCATCATCATCAAACAGTACAAAAGAACACCAAGATGGTACTTAAAAAAGTAGAAAAGCATAATGTTCCTTCAGGTGGGAACATGAGCACAAATTTAGCAAATTAATTATTGAAAGGCTACTTTCCATTAATGCCCTTGTATTAAAGTAGAAATGTACAGCCTCTCTTTAATGGCTGAGCCACTGTTTTTGGATAGGCCTAGGTTTTCCACAGAGACCAGGTGAATTTTGCTGTGCTTGCACTGGAATTAATAGACAACAAAGAAGTTAACGTGTTGGGGAGACATCTTATGCAGGATTTCTATGTGTGGAAAATAAGATTTGTTTTAGGAAACCTCCTTGCCAAGAAAGAAACAAGCAGACAGACATTTCTGCAGAAGCTGGGGTTTGTGTTCCTGCATTGAGTAGGAGTTCTGAGTGGAGCAAGATTTGGACTAAAATACAAAACACGATTCACTAAGTCCCATGCTGAAAATTTAGCTCTCAAATCAAAATTTAACCAAAACGAATAGCAATAGCACTTGAATTTACTGTATATACCGCTTCACAGTGCTTTTACAACCCTCTCTAAGCAGTTTACAGAGTCAGCCTGTTACAATCTGGGCCCTCCTTTTACCGACCTCGGAAGGATGGAAGGCTTGAGGCCGGTGAGACGCGATCTGCCGAACTGCTGGCAGCCGGCAGTCAGCAGAAGTAGCCTGGGCTACTGCATTCTAACCATTGCACCACCACGGCTTCTAATGTATAAAAAATGAGCATGCTTTTGAAGAAAAGCCCCTCAAAATTTGGAATTTACACAGGTAATCGCAATCCGATACAAAGAGGTCTAATTCACAAAATTAGAACACAAAACCGTAGAGTTAGAAGGGACTGTGGAGGTCTTCTAGTCCAAGGCAAGAGACCTTACACTATTCTAGACAATTTCTCTGTTGATGCAGCCTAGGACTGCGTTAACTGTTTTGGCAGCTGCAGCACCCTGCTGGCTCCTACTTAAGTGGTGATCTACCAGGGCTCCTAGATCCCTCTCATAGTTACTCCTGTTGAGCCAGGTACTGCCTACTCTGTATCTGTGCTTTTGGTTTTTCCTGCCTGAGTGCAGGACCTGACTTTTCTCACCACTGAGCTGTATATAGTTGGCTAGGATCCGATGATCAAGTCTGACAAGACCCTTCTAAATCTTATTTATTTATTTATTTATTTATTTATGAGACTTATATACTGCTTTAAGTGCAAGCACTCTCTAAGCAGTGTACACCAGTAAGCAATGTGTATATATATTTACATTGCTCCCAACTATCTGGGTCCTCATTTTACCTACCTCAGAAGGATGGAAAGCTGAGTCAACCTTGAGCCGGTGAGATTTGAACCGCTGACCTGCTGAATACAGTCAGCTAAAGTGGCCTGCAGTACTGCACTCTAACTGCTGCACCACCTCTTGAGTCTTTTTTCCAAAGTTCTTCCCATCTTGGTGTTAATCTGCAATTTTGCTGAGTTCCCTTTCTGCCCCCCTCATCTAGTTCACTGAAGATACCCATTGACTTCAGAATAAAAATTATGTGAGATCTTTGGATATTGCAGGCATTAATTGATAGGTGATTGGGTTTTTTTTTCAAACTGGAATTGAGATTTTGTACCAGTATTCAGGAATCACAAAAGTGCTAATAAGTGAACTCAAAAATTATTCTGAAAATTCAGACTGTAAAATCCAAATTTAGAAAGAGGGACAGTCCAGGATTATCTTGTTTTTGAAAGGAAATGGGCCTAATATCTGTCTTGATTCATTGATGTCATCCTGCTAAATGGTTAAATTGGGGTTCTTTTCTCTTAGCTTTTCTTCCTAGCAGCTCTGTGTTGAGCTTAACTGGGTTTCTTTGGGTGGATTCTGGCCAGGGCTGTCTGGCAAAGGAGGGCAGTGCCAGCCCCAGTTTCTGGGAAGTGGCCATTTTTTTTTTTTTTGCCATTTTGATAATATCCCCATCAGAGAGGGTCTTACCATGTTTTATTTATTTATTTATTAATAAAATTTATATGCCGCCCAATCCCTAGGGACTCATTTGAGAAAGGGGCTTCTCTTGTAATGAGGGACCCCTTCTCCTTAGAGCAGGGGTGTCAAACTGCCAGCCCGCGGGCCAGACGCATCACAAGGAAACCATGCCCAACCCATTGCCGGCAATGGGGGAAAAAATTCGGATACGTCATGTGACATGTGACATCGCGAGTTTGACATGTCTGCCTTAGAGGGACCCAAAGCCCAAGAAGCAGCCAGGGCTTTTACAGCCCCACAAAAATATGAAGCCATTTTTAAAAAATCAATCTGCAGATAGATGCTTTTATATGTGAAACCAGGAGGAAGATCTGTTACATCAACCTTTAGTTAGAAATAGCTGTGCAACACCACCTCTCTGTGAAGGCAAGGCCCCCTTTGCCTGTGGGGCAGGTGGGGGGGAGCATGGTTGTTTCCAGACTGAGGACACTTGGAGAAGGTGCGTTGGGAGACTGAGCAGAGAAAGGTGCCCAGGAGCCAGGACCTCAGTGCCCAGCTTCCCGCTTACCCAGGCTGGGGGTGATTTGCAAGATGCTAACTCTGCCCCTCTGGGAACAGCCCTTCCAGAGCCAGATCTCCTAATCTGCAGAAGAGAAGGGAGGTCAAAGGATTGTCCTATGCATCAAAGAGTCAGGTAGATGATGGAGCAAGAACCCCTGGATGGACAGTGGAGGTCTTGGGTGAAGAATGTTCTGGTGGTCATCTCCTTCTAGAAGTAGTGGATCTCTCAGGAATGAATGGGTTTGGTAGGCCATTGAATCCTTCCGCTTCACCTGCCAGGAAGGAAAAGGGAGTCTGTGCTCTGCAGAAATGATCTCTTCCCTGTCCAAAACCAGAAGCTAGGATCCATCTGCACAAAGATCAGAGTCTGAATGGTGCCAACCAGGAGACTGCTTGTTTTAAAGGCTCAAGCAGCCTTGGTTCCCAGCCTTCTACCAGAATTCTCCCAGCTCATTTGTGTGTGCCTGTTTATTTATTTATTTTCTTCTAGAAAAAGGTTCCTCCCTTATGTTGATCCATCCATCCACCCACCAGTCACAAGGTATCTCCCTTTTATATAAATTGAAAGAGGGACATATAGCTAAAATAGATTACCAGCAAATAGCCCGAATCTGCAAGGATAAAGTTAGGAAAGCTAAGCCTCAGAATGAACTAAGACTTGAAACAAATGCCAAAAATAATTTTAAATAGTTTCTTTCAGAAACAAGAAAAAAATCAAGGAAACAATTGGTCCACAAGTGGGGAAGATGGCAAGGGGGTGATGGGTAGCAGGTAGAAAGTGGAATGGCTTAATTCATTCTTTGTATCTGTCTTCACACAAAAGGAAAAGGTAGCCCAACCTATCAAAAGCAGCACCGTGGGAGACAAAATAGGAATACAAGTCAAAATAGACAAGAGGGACCAGAAGGATTACATCCTTGGGTTCCGAAGGAGTTGGCAGACGTGAAGTTGAAACCACTAAAAAAAATCTTTCAAATCTCCTAGAACATACCAGAGGACTGGAAAAGAGTTGATGTGGTTCCAATCTACAAAAAGGGAAACAATTGGATCCAGGAAATTTACAGATCAGTCAGCCTGACATCAATACCTGGGAAGATCCTGGAAAAGATAATCAAGCAGCGCATTTGTGAAACAAATAAGACAATTATTAGAAACCAGCATGGGTTCATCAAAACCAGAACACATCAGACAAGCCTTATTGCTTTCTTTGACAAAGTGGCTAAATTAGTAGATAAGGGAAATGGCAAGTGCTGTGCTGCGCCATTTTGGCTCCCCCCCCCGCTACACTTGGCTAGGCTCGGCAAGGTCGCGTGCCACCTGCCAGGTGCCAATGTACCACCAGTGGTATACGTACCACCAATTGAAAAGGAAGTAACGGGTGGGAGATCAGTAAAGAGAGATCCAACCTAGAACTAAGGAGAAATTTCCTGACAGTGAGAACAATTAACCAGTGGAATGACTTTCCTCCATCACTGTGGGTGCTCCATCACTGGAGGTTTTCAAGAAGAGACTGGACAGCCATTTGTCTGCAATGGTGTAGGACCTCCTGCTTGAGTAATGGGTTGGACTAAAAGACCTCTAGGGTCCCTCCCAACCCTATTATCTTTGTTCGATGGTCATCTTCAGATGCATAGTTTTGCCTCACTGGGGAAGGCTAAAGTTCTCCTAAAGCCAAGCTTGTTGAGCTCCCTGTGCTGTGCCCATAGCTCTTTGCTTCTGAGATGGTGTCCTGTGTTCTCCAGCCAGCCATCTGGGTCTGGCATCACTGCGGCTCTCTCTGCAGCTTGGTCTCAGCTGCTCTCTCCTATGCTTTGCAGTGTGGATCTTGTCCATGCCCAAATCCACATCGCCGAGGGGAAGAGTCTGCCAGAGCTGGGCCTGAAGCAGGAGAATGTGAGCCTCAACGGCTGCGCCATCCAATGCCGCGTGACGACCGAGGATCCTGCTCGTGGGTTCCAGCCCGACACGGGCCGGATTGAGGTAGGGGGCTGCAGTATGGCTCTCCTGGAGTTTTGTGTCTCCAAAGTCTGTGGTTTGGAGAAGATAACAGGGTGGACAGAAGGGCCCCAGGCATCGTAAAGAGGTTTCCATAACTCGTTCAGATAAGTATTTCTGCCTTTCATTTGACTGAGCTGCAATTTTAACATTTAATAAAAATGCAAACTTGAATCTGGTCAAGCATAAAATCTACCCTCATGCAAGGATAGGAAGAATAATATAAATGTGCTCAAGATGGTACACGCTGTAACCTTTCCGATATCATTAGCAAATCAAAGATCGGCATAAAAGTCCCAGTATGGTTGCCCTGCCCTAAAGAATGCCCACTCCTGCCCAGGTCCCGGGGCTTCCTCTGCAACGAGAGACTCTGCCAGTCTTGCTCAGCCCAGAGCGCCTGGGCAGCTACCACCCGTCCTGTCTGCCAGCTTTTAAACTGCAGCATCAGAAGAGTGTGTGACTGCTCTACTAGGGTTTTATTTTTGAGATGTTCCCAAACCCCCACCACCATCACTTCCTTTTACTGCAGACTATCAGAAAATTCTAAATAAAATTAATTTCTTCCTGCACAGCTTGAAGGAAAGAATGAAAGACTGAGCAGTAAAAACATTAGATTTGCAGAACATAGAAAAATAAATCAAGCAGCTTCCTAAGTTGCTGACCAAATTTGTACCTGCACAATTTTCTGAAGCAAATGTTTTGTTTATGTGCTCTCTCCTTCAAATTTCTGGAATATATAAATTTTAATCAGAGACTATTTGAGGGAATGGCAAACTTCCTCCTTTCTCAGCCTTTGTCCACAGCTGTCTCTCCAGCCATCTCCTCCTCGTGTTTTAAAAGATTGCTGTGGGCTTCTGCATCTCGGGCAGACCCTCTGATTGGAGAGGGGCGCCATTAAACAGGGTCCCGGATGGCATGCAAGCAGCTCTTAGCGGTTGTGGGCAGGGTGTTTCCACCCTCCCAAGAGTTGCTCTGGTGCTCCTCCCAATTGTGTTCGGTCATTTCTGTATTTCTAGCTTTTTGCGACCTCTTGGCCCAGCAGGATCACACGGGGAGGGCTTGTGATGGCCGCTTTGAGTGCTCCTCTGCCAGGAGTCACCAAGGCCTCATCTCTGCCCCCTGCAAGTGCAGCAGCCTTTTCTCTGAAGCCTGTGCGGCCTTGCAGAGAGAATGGCAGAGAGTCTCTCCATGCAGATTGTGGGGCTGAGGGCTTCTTGTCCTCCTTCCCCTCCAGCCCAGCATCCCCTCTTGCTTTCCTGAAGGTGCGGGGGGGGGGTCGGGCACTGCCCTACTGGGGGACGAGTCCCGGCACTGCTGTCTCTGGCTTTGCTGCCTGCCTCTCACCAACCATCAGTTGCTGACTGCTCTTTTGCTGGGAGGCCTATTTATTCAAGCCACTTGCTGCCCCAGAGCTCAGCTCTGTCTGCCCGGGCTGCTTCGCTAGCAGAGCTGCTAGGAGACTCCCTGAAAGCAGCAGGCCCCACGTCATGGGGGTTTTTTAGTGCTTTGCAGGTCATCTGTCTCAGCTGCCCCCGTCATGTGTGACTTCTAGCCTCTGGGACAGCTGACTCCCCCGGCACCGTGGTGACTTTCTATGGGGCAGGCAGAGGCACAGTCAGGTCAATCTCTTCTGCTCCTGATCCGAAGGCTCCAACCGATCCCAACTGGGCTTCTCTGTCTTTGCCCTTCCGCTTGAGAGGAGGGTGGCACCCTCAGAGCTGTTGGCTTCACTGGGCCAGCAGGGCAGGAGGCCCGAGGCCTCTCCCGCTTCCTGGGGGCTCAGAGTCGGCCAGGCCAGGCCCCTGTCTTTCTGACCCTCATCTCCAGCCTGCTCCTTCTCTGTAGGCCTTAGGATGCCAGGCTTGGCCCCCCCCCCATTTGTGCCACAAAACTTTTCCTCCTTTCCTCCCTCCCTCCCTCTCTCTTTTTCTCTCGTTCCCAGGAAGAGGAGCTTGACTGCAAACAAGATCTCCTGAAGGTTATTAATGGTCACATCTGCCACCCCCAGAATAATTTGTGTGCTCTTCTCTTCTTTTCTTCCTGCTTGCAAAACATCTCTGTCCCTCCAACAGCCATTTGGTGCATACAAAGCCTGATGAAGTAGTTTATAATCCTGAAGAGCTCGTGGGATCATGTTTTTATGTAATTTTATTTTTGGGCAGAGCATGTTTCCGCCTCCATTTCTTAGTACTGAAGTTAGTGGAAAGGCAGCCTGGAGAGCCTGTGGCTGAATCCCTGGTGGCCGAGGAGATCCTGAGCTCTCTGAGCCTTCCCTGACTTGCTACAAACAGCTCTGGAAGCTCAGGGGTTTGCCACTGCTCCCTCCCCAAGCAGAAGTTGTCCTGGGAAGAGCCTGCAGGGCTCTATTCTCCTGCTCCCCTCTTGTGCAAGGCCCCCACTTGAGCTTTCATTGTCTTGATGGGCAGATACAGTTCCAGGTGGCTTCCTCCCTCCCTCCCTGCCAAGCCTTCCCTCCTTTGCCAGTCTCTCAGCTCACTGAGCAGTCTGCAATTAAAGATAAATTTAGAAAAAAAGCCATTTCTCTTTTCTGTCTTCTTCAGGTATGAACTCAAGGGATGAGAGCCTGAGGAAGTGAAGTGGGGGGGGGAGGAGGAGAAAAGGGAGCTTAGGGTACTTTTTGGCTTTCATTATCACTGATCTTTGGGGAGGAGGATGTCAGGCCAGCTCTGCTTGTTTCCTCCGGCAGTGGCACCATCTGCGGATGGTTCTTCCAGCCAAGAGGCCGCCTCCTTTGCCTTCAGCCTGAACCCCCTTTCTTTGGCTTTCTGCCCACCAGCCCCGGCCTTGCGCTCAGCTTCAGAGAGGACATCTGTGGCAGCCTTGGAGGGCTTGTGGGCGGCTTTCATCTCCCCTCCCTGCCCCCTCCCCATCTTCTGCCTTGCAAGCTAAGCAGGTTCTTCCTGGGGTTTGGCGCCAGCCCTCACATCCCCCTGGCAGCTCTCCCCTGCCCCCGGCCCAGGCTCTCCCTTGGTCAGGACTGGACACAGGAGGCGAAGGGTGCTCGAGCCAGTGCACTTTGCTGAGGGTCTACTGAGGGTCTGGTGAATAGAGATTTCGCCCTCTCCCCCCCCCGCCACGCACCCATTGTGTGCAGAAACATGGGCTGAAGCCAGAGAGCCCACCTTTTGTCTCTGCCCAGGGTGAGGCACAACCTGTAGCAACATCTCCTCTGGGCCCTGCTATTCCTACTTGCCCAGAAGGATATCAGGGGAAGCTTTGTCTCCTGAGAACCAGGTGCGTGGCATGTCCATTTCCTGGTCTGTCAGACCTGCTGTGTTGACCAAAAACCCCTTTCTCCACCACTGAATGCCTCTTCCGCCTTCTCTTTGGCACCTTGGGCTTCCTTGGCACTATAGAGCGGATTGCTACCTCTCTTTGCTGCTTTTACAAGTTCTTCCAAGAGATCTTAGGAAGCAGCGCAGTGCATCCCCAAATAAGCGATGGGTTGCTTTTTGGTTCCGTGGGACAGCCAAAGCTTTAGCTGGTTTATGAGGAATTGGTGTGGGGTTAGCTGTCCTCCTGCCCCTAAGTCTGCCCCATCTTTCAATTTAGGGCCTTCAAATAATTTAACCTTTCTTTCTTTCTCTCCCCCTTCCCACTTGAACAGTTACATTTTGGTAGCTGAAACGGAATGTGACTTTGTTTTCAATAAATACAGATGTGAAGAAATTGCTCTTCAAGAACCACTAGTCCAGTAGTCATTTTTTTCCTGAATGCATAATTAATCATTAACAGCAGCTAATTAGCAGCTTGAAAAGGAGTTAAATTAGCTGCACTGGCTCTTGGAGATAGTAAAGAAGCCACTGCAAATCTGATTTAATTAAATCAGCATGCCCTCTGCAGCTTCTTGAGAGGAGACTCAGTCGCATTAGATAACCATCCAATTTTTATCTGGGCTTCTTCTTCGTGGAGTGATGGTCCCTTGAAGGAAGAACAGTTGCTGTTGGGGCTAAGGGATGCACCGATAGTGGGGAACCAGCAGCTGAGGTGGGCTCTGGTGGTCCTCAGCATGTATCTGAAAAGGTATGGGTGTGCAGGAGAACCAAATAAAATGGGGACAGGTCGCTAGGTCAGGTCTAGGTTCCATCCCTCTTTGCTTTTGCCATTTTTTCCTGGGCTGTATCTACAAATTAAGATGAAGCCAGAAACTAGGACTTTGTCCCAGGCCAATATTGCTTTCATCATTATATTGTTAGCCTTGTCTTGGATGAGTTGGCTGGATTCACACAACACATCAGACAAACCAAATTAATGCTTAGCGCAATGTCAAAGCCCAGTCCTATTTTCTCTTTGCCACAGGCCATCCTCTCTCGGCCATAGCCTCTTTCTGCCTGATGCTTTGTTCTGCTTCTCCTGGCGAATATTATGAGAAAAGACTACAGAAATGGCTGGAGAGGAGAAGAAAGAAGCTGGAAGTTGCTAGACTGGGGGAGGGAGTAGCTAGGCAAAAAAGTTTAAAACCCCCCCCCCATCCTCTGCTCTCTGAAGAGGGATTGGGAGGACAGTCTCAGCTCCTCTCTGCTCTGGAGCAGATGGGTCATCTTCCATCATTAACTGCCCTCTGGGTGTCTTCAGCTTGTCAGGGTTCCTCCCCATTCTTCTTCCACAAAGAAGGGGGAAGGTCCACTGTCCACATGGCCCCTCAGTCCGTTTGCACCCTGCATGAGCAGACCCAAATGCCAAGCACAATATACCGCCTTATGTTATTGTTGAGGACTTTGTCATTTTCTCCCAGTTCTCCTTCTGACCCCAAGCGCTGGAGAGATAGAATTGGATCCAGGCCTGGTTCCCTTCAAGGTCAGGAAATTGATTCCAGAAGAACTCCTGGAGCTCCACTTTATTACTGTCACATATAATAACACCCTGAAAGTTTGAAAGAGAATCAAGGCAGGTTTTTCTTGAGTTTCTCATTCTCTCTTTTTTCCCCGAGAGCTAAATTGAGTTAGGTTTACACAACTGTTCTTGCATTCCTCCTTCAAGGTTACTGCCATCTTCCTCCAAAACTGCAAAGCCAGCTAGCCAGACCAGATTACCGCTTTTGTTTCGCCCCTCTCTTCTTTATGTTATTGTGTGCTTCTTCACTGCCAAAACTCTAGTGAAAACTTCTGCAGAATCTGAACACTTTCAGTTTACTGACACCTTGATTGATATCATTAACACATCATGGCTTTGGGTTTCTTTCACCCCTAACAAAGCGGCTTTGCTGATTACATGCCTTGTGATGCTGCTGCCCAGCCTCTTCCTGAAATGGAGCAATGTTTGGGACCAGTTTGCAGCCAACAGTTAAAGCTGGACCTCTCTTTAGTGCCTTGTCAGGAAGGAGAGTAAATCAGGCAGGAGGGAGGAGAGCAGGAAGAGGATGCATGGCTTCTGCCGGTTGGGAAGGAACACGAGGGCCCTCTCTCCTGTCCTTGGGAGCCAAGGCTCCCAGCTTGGCATCCTGGTCAGAGGTGCAGGAGAGCAGCCAACCCAAACGCTTCGGACGCTGCGCTCAAGAAGAGGCTTCCCCGGTGGTTGTGTAGGCGCACTGGGGAGCAGCATGCTCAGGGCAGTGGGAAGGGGAGGACCTGGCACCTGAAGCCATCAGGGCAGCCTTGGGGATCTGGGGAGGTCCAGATTCCTGAATTTTGCTTGCAGAGGGCAGAAGACCCGTTTCCTAGATTAAGCGCAGCAAGAGACTCTCCGCCCAGCTTGCTGAGCACTGTGGTGCCAGCTCTAAAATGCCAACTGACGGGCATGGTTTAAGGTGGGTCTCTGCAGCTAGAGACATCTTCCAGCACAGGTCCACTGCCAGATGCTGGTCCTGTCGGGGGAGAGGTCACCCCTCAGAACCCGGGGGGCTTCTGCCAAGTAGACATGCGGGCTCTGCTCTGCAACAGGCAGACACGCATAGGCACAGACTTGCTCCCACAATTTCACAAAGGATTTTCTTTTGTTGGCAAGAAAAGAAGTGGGGAGGGTGAGAGACGGGCTGTTGTGCTTCAGGGAGTTGTCATCCCTAATTTGGAGGGGAGGCTGTAACTGATCTCCTTCCTCCTCTCTGCAGCCTGCAGGATTTGTGCTCGAGTGACCTTCCTACCTGTCCTCTGCACCCAGCGTCTTAGAAACAGGAAATCTGAGCTAGTTAAAGATTGCATTCCTGTCTGTGGTAAGGCGGGAATTAAGGCTTTATGGCTGTAGTGCATCAATCAACCACCTTGATTTTGGAATTGTCTCATTTTTCAAGCTTGCAGAACATGTGCAATTATAAGCTAAGAAAATGGCTGGGCTCACAGAACACACTAAGCCACACCATGTGAGTGAAGATTAATATTAGCCAGGCTAAGCTTGGTGTGAGAATGTAGGCGCTAGGCTGGCTAAGCCTTTTGTCTGAACACAGCCTGGAGTTCTTGATGAATTACATTTATCTGTGCTGTGGGTAAAAGGGGGCAGGTGTTCTGGCTGCATGCTTTAAATGTGCACTTCTAATTCACCAGGCTCAGCTTAGTCCCGAGGCTTGCGGAAAGAAGCCACCATGAGCCAAGCAGAATCTTGAGAGCCTCTCTGACCCTTCCTCTCAATTAGGAAGAGAGAGTCACACGTTTTCAGGGGATGAAGGGAAGGATTCCACTCTTGACTCCCCCCCCCCTCTCACATACATACACACTTATGACTCACAGATGAAGGCAAATCTACGTGTCCCAAGATAATGTGGCAGGATCCCATCTGTGTCAGTCGCCGGGACCAGAGGTTTGCCCTTCCGAGCTTTGGGGCTTATGCTCATCTTCAGGGAAATTCTCCCTGGCAGAGTGTTGTACCTTGGAAGACCAAAGCTCTGGGCCCAGGGACTGACCCAGGGATCCTGCAACATTTATGACTTCACCTCAGCCCTCTCTGGTTGAGTGAAGTGTGCATTTCAGACACAGTTTACAAGCCCTAGAAGCCTGGATGTGGCCTCACTCCCTACAGGAGTGGAGAATGAAAGAATACACGATAAATAGAATTAACCTACCAAGATGCTGGGGAGAGGAGTTGGCTGGTCGGGCAGGGGGCTCAGCTGAGCCTTCCTGTGCAGGGATAATGTGGCTGGGAGCACGCGGGGCCCTTCAAACCCCAAAGCGCTTGCTGTGTGTGTGTGTGTCTTTTTTTTTTTTTTTTTGTCCTCATTGACAATGGATGCGTTATCTTGAAGGCCTAGATTTTGGGAGCCCAGGTGTTGCAGCCATCTCCCATCATCCACTCAGCTCATTTTTGGGGCACACCTCAGGAGCCATTGTCATTTTCCACCATAGGGCAATTTTAGCTCAGTTTTACTGTTATGTCATGGATGGACATTTTGCCTTCCAACTTCAGGTAGAAAAACAAAAGGCACAAATCTTGGTTGCAGCAAACCTGGTTGCTTGTCCAAGGGATCTGGATGCCCTGTTGCCCCCAAGTGAAACGTGAACCATCCGGGTGCTGTAACGGACCGTAGGGTGCATTACAAGGAGCAGAGGGAGCAGGTCCTGGGAAGGTCCCCCTCTTCTTCTCTTGGTCAGGCCTCAGATGGAACCTGTTCCAGAAGGACAAAGACCCAATGGAAGGAGAGCCAAGGAAGGCTCCCGGGAGGGTGAAGGACTGGGGCATGTTTAGCCTCCCAATAGAGCGGTGAGTCAGTGGAAGGGTCTGCTGCTGCCTGACAGTGGAATTCTCTTTGCTGGAATCTTCAAAGAGACGCTGATGGTGCAGCAATAAGCCGATCAGCTGCTCAAGCAAATCCTGCACTGAGCAAAAGGCTGGACTACATGGCCTTTAAAGTACCTGCCAGCTCTTTGATTTCATGCCTCCTCCTCCTCCTTTGGTGGAGAATTCCTGTAGCAGGTGCAGAGAAAGAGGACTGGGAAGTAGCTTCTAAAGTCCATCGTATCTGACCTCTTGCTTTTTAAAATTGGGAGGTTACATGGCTCCTGATTTTTGATGTAAGCCAATTAGAGTCGCCATTCAGGGCTGGAAAACATCTTTAGCAGAAGCCCCTAGTTTGCTTTCCCAAATTGGTTTGGGATACTTTTCATTTTATTTAAATTGTAAGTCCTGCCTAATTGATTAAAGCCTAATTGTCTGCTTCACAACATTTAAATCAAAATGTTATTGTAGCACTGAAGGCTCAGAGCAGCCATCACAAGTAGCCTGAACAGTGAAGGAGGAGAAACAGCATCTGCCAGGGATGCAGGCCAGCTGAACATGGCTCTGCACCCACTGAGGCCCTCCCTCCCTCCCTCCCTCCCCCAGGGACTCCCGGGTGAGGTCCTGTCCTGAGGACCAGAGACCCGGGCTCAGTAGTCCTCTCAGCTCCCCACACATCCTCCCTCCTCCAAGCCAACAGTGTCTTCCAGAAGAGTCCGAGCCTCTTCCACAAGCCCTTGGCCAGTCTCAACTACCGGCTGCTTCCTCGCATGGCATCATCCCACCCTCCCTCCTTTGGCACTGCCTTTCTCCTCAAGGAATCCAAGTCGAAATTGTCCAGGCAGCTGTTTCTGATTGTCCGGAGTGGATCTCATGGATGCCATCCTTCCTAATGTCCCTTCCAAACACACCACATCTGCGGCATCCTTAAGCAGCCAAAGTGCCGATGCAGCTCAATGAAGTACACGGGAACAGCTGGCAAAGTACAAAAAAGCAGAAGGCAGACTTTTGTGTGTGCCGGTATGTGTGTGAAGACCCAGGGCTCTCTTAAAGCACCACCCTGTGCCAAAGCTGGTTTCATTCGTGGCATTGCAGGCAGCTGAGATGCCAGCCCCGGGCCAGGCAAAGCAGCTCCAGAGGTTGAGACTGCTGAGATGCCCTCAGACTTTGGGAGGATTAGAGTCCCTGCTACGCCTGACATTAACCACATCTGTGCCTGGCCATGGGTGTCAAGGGTCACACACATACGCACACACCCACAAGGCCAGATGTGTTTTTCCCCCTTGGCCACTGCTGATCATCCTTCTCTGAGGCTTATTCCAGGAAAAAGACCTTGCAGGTAGTGCCTCCAATGCTGGGGAGGGGGAGAGGTGGATGATGCCAGACCGCCCCCCCCATCCCTTTAGAGAGTGAGCTGGCGGCCTTATGTCCAGCACTGCTGCAGGGCCCGACCTACAAGGCCAGCACCAGCCTCTGTGCTCTGGATGGCTGGGGCATCAAGCATGCCCTTTGGCTACCACGGGGCGTGGGGGTTGGCTGCAGTTGTTTGCAAAGCGACTGGGAGGAAAGGGGCTCTGTGGATTGTCCTCCTGGGCCACTGGGTGGCTGAAGGAATCAGCTTTGCCTTCTCTCAGCCTCCGGAAGCCAACCTGTCCTGAACCTGGCCCTGCTGCCCAGCCAGGAGAAGGTTCATCACTGTCGTCATGGCTTGGAGCCGGGTGATCCAGGTTCAGTTAGCGAAAGCTGCTCTGGCTTCATGGAAACTCTGATTGCCAGGCTGTTCCCTGGCGCTGTCCCCATTGGCAGCCTACCCGGGGAAGAAGCCGTAGGGCTATGCGGGGCTTCTCCTTTGGGACCTGGACCCATGCATTCAGACCTTTTCTGAAAAGCTGTTTTTAATAATGATATAGAAAAAGAAAGGAAAACAGAAGCAGAATGCTAAAGAAAAAGAAATAAAACATTAATAAAAGTAAGGATGCCCATCTGGGGGACAGAATCATAGTCTAAGCCAAAGAGCACCATTTTCCTTCTGCTGCAGCCCCATAGACCAAGTTCAGGGGGAGGGGAAGAGGGGCTCCAGACCCCCCCCCCGTCCGTGACAGTCACAATGCAGGAAGTCTAAGGTGATTCCTGGGCAGGTCTTGACATCTGCCCCCTCTCCTCCAGGTCTTCCGGAGTGGCGAGGGGATGGGCATCCGCTTGGACAGTGCCTCTGCCTTCCAGGGAGCCGTCATCTCCCCCCACTACGACTCACTCCTGGTGAAAGTCATCGCCCACGGCAAAGACCACCCCACGGCGGCCTCCAAGATGAGCCGGGCTCTGGCCGAGTTCCGCATCCGGGGAGTCAAGGTAGGACTGTGGCGTTTCGGGCTGCAGGGCATCATTTGCCTATGGAGGCTTGCTTCAGGGCGGGCTCGGAGGGCCTCCGCTGTTGGAGACAGGGGGCCCAAGACCCGTCTTTGCCTCAGTGGATCTATTGGTGGCAGAAGAGCCATTGCTGGCCCCCCTATCGAGGTGGGGGGGAGATGGGCGGTGGGAGGTTGTTGGCAAATCCAGCAGATGCCTCTTCCCCTGCTGGATATGAGCAGAGCAGGCTGGGTAGGGCGTGAGGAAAGGCCGTGGGGAGCCTTGGAAGGGAATTCGGAGCCAGGAGGCGGCAGAGAGTGGCACCCATCCTGTGGGAGAGGAGATGTCCCACCCTTGGCGTGGGGTGTGAGGGAGGCAGTGCCGGCTGAGTGACTGTGTAGGGGCCGCTTCTTAGAGGGAGATGGATGTTGTGCTTTTATTTCGGTTATTGGCTTGATTTGTACAGCCCTTGCTCAGCGCATGTCTCCGGGCAACATCAGCAACAGCAATTAAATCCACATAAAAATCACACAATAAATAATTAAAGCAGATCAGCCTGGATGAGGGGCGACAGTGCCAGGGAAGAGTTGGGGCTTTGAGGGGGGGCTGTTTCAAAGGGGAGGGGACACGGCCTGGGTTGTGCTAGACAACATGGCCAAAGTGATGGGACCCAAGTGTGCGGACTCTTTTGGACCTTATCAGAAGGGTGAAATAAAGGAGACAGACCTGGCCCTATGCCAGGTTATATACAGGTAATCCTCGCTTACTGACTGCCTTGTGCAGTGGCCATGTTTACTGATTAGAGTTCTGTTCATGAGACCGCCGGGTGGACAGGGCTTGGGGATTGCCGCTGCGCCTTTGGGGAAATTTGGCAGGAAGAGGGGGGGCAGTAGGGGTAGAGAGGGGATGGACGCCTGCTTGTCCTGGGTCCCTGCCAGAAAGGACCGCCCTGCCCGTTCAGAGGCCTCTCCCTGGAAGGGCGTGGGTCAGGATCATGCCCTTGTCTATGCCAGAAGGGCCTTTGGCGGCTGGCTGTGAGTCTGGGGCTCGCTCTCTCGTCTGCCCCCCACTTGGATGTCCAACCGCCCAGCCAGGCTCAGCTCAGGGCCACTGGCCATGTTGCCCCTGGCTGTCTCGGCAGGCTAACCCCTCCCCCAAGCCAGAAGGGCTCTGAGCTGGCAAACACATCCAGACTCTGGTCATCCTGCCAGGGAGGGAGGCAAGGCCCTGGGGTCAGCCAGGGAGGCTCCTGGCCCCGCTGTCTGGGGGATGTGCTGGATGCTTCAGCCTTCTGCATCCGCCTTTGCAGTGGCGGGAATTGAGGAGGCCATCAAAGAAACGGCTGACCTTTGCTGCTGCTCACTTGGTCTTGATGCCCAGTGGAATAAATGTGGATGAGTCTCTCCAGCCTTCTCTTCCTCCGCTACCACCCTGCTCCTCCTGCCTTCACAGGTTCTCTGTCCCTAATCCCACAAGAACGGGGAGAAATCAGACTTTGTGCTCTGGGCAAAGCCTTTTCTTCACTGCTGGAACTGGCAGATCATAGCATTCATGCAAGAAGTTCCCTCCACAGCCACCGTATTCCAGAGGTTCAAACAGCAGCAATTTTCCTGCTTTCCCCATCTCTGGTTTCATTTGCTTCCAGGAAAAAAGCAGGATAGCAATATGGCCTCTTTGCAGGCCTGGAGGAGAAACAGAGTTTAATCCAGGGGTCTTCAAACTCGGCCCTTTTATGACTCGTGGACTTCAACTCCCAGAATTCCTCAGCCAGCATGACTGGCTGAGGAATTCTGGGAGCTGAAGTCCACGAGTCATAAAAGGGCCGAGTTTGAAGACCCCTGGTTTAATCAGATGATCTGTAAAACTGCTCCTTTCTCTACTGTTTCCTCTGCTTTTTGTAAGCTAGTTAGGCTAGAATTGGATTTTTTCAGGTGAAGCTGGTATGACAGAAGCAGAAAGAAGGAACTAAGCTGTAGTCTTGGTTTCTTTTCTGACAGAAGCAAACTCTGTACAAAAATCTAATGAATACACAATTACAAGCACATCTGTTTCAAAGGGGCAGGCAAAGGATATGTAGGGGAAGGGTAATGTTGCCACAGAGTGTGGCCACACCTGTTTTGTACCCAACAAAAAAAGCTTTCATGGTTCTGACAGATGAAACTCTTCAAAGAACTTCGAGGAGTTGTTTACCTTAAAGACTCTTTATTTGAGTAGCATAGCATCGGCACTAACATAATCGAAGCCAAAAACTGAGTTCCTCTCCCCTGAGCACATAGTATCAAAGCACAATTCCCTCCTCGAATTAACAGTCATAAATCACATTCCCCAATTATTTTAAAGCACGGGCTTCCCCTCCAGCCGCCAATTCTTTATCATCTCTTATTTCAACAGTCTTGGTTCTCATGCTAGGTTCAGTGTTATTATGTCTAGCTAGACTCTCATGAACATTCCCCCCCTCTCCTCAGCATCATCTAACTCTAAAAGCGAAAAGAAGAAAATGGCTGCATCTCCATCTGTTGTCAATGCAAAAACATCCTATGTTAGCAGCATTGACAAGAGTCTTGCCTGGAAGTGTGGCAGGTCAGTTGTCATTACTTGGAATCTCACAGCAGCTGAGCTTCCTTGGCTGACAAGATGGGCTGTAACATCTGGTCTTTTAATACTGAAAAAATGTCATTTCCTAGAAATGGGGAGGATCTTCCTGGCTAGTTATCTGGTTCTTGTAGGGAAGAAGGTACCACATCCCCAAGGGGGTTCTGTTTGGTCTCTGGGTGAACATCAGCAGCAAAAAGCCTCCTTCAGGCCTTTAGCCCTAAGAAGCTTCTCCAAGCTGAATATGCCCCACCAAGGAGCAGATTTGGCTTTCCCTGAGGTCCTGCCACAGGCAGGTGAGAAGACTGTAATATCTATCCTTCCCTGCTGTCCCCCCCAATGTTCTCCCAAATGCATTTATTGGTCTGCATGTTGCTATGTATTTTGCAAACTTGAAATTGTAGGAAGCATTCCCTGGACTGTGACATGCTTGTGCTATTTCTAGTTAGCATGTAGAGTATTCACAGTTTATTTGGTCAATTATGGCCATAGACTTATAAAATTGGCCAGTGCCACTTAATTTTAGCATGCCCAAATCCTGCTCATTGCAGGAATCGAGACAACTTTCCTTTGGAATGAATCTTATGGCAACCCACTCCATGTCTCACTCCGGTTTAATGAAAAACCATTGCTGAGCAAAAACCTTTGCCTGAATTCAGTCTTCAGTCAACCAGGTATCTACTTAATTGTCCTGCCATCAGTGCCCAATTATCAAACTGTTTAATTATCAGAGGATACTTTGTCAAGTGCTTTAATGAAATCAAGATAAATTATGTCTACAATATTCCCCTCTCTACTAAGGAAACAGACATAATTTATCTTGATTTCATTAAAGCACTCGACAAAGTATCTTTCTTAGTGTGCTACTAAGGAAGTTATACAGTCAGGAAATGAAATAAGCTTGGTTTGATAAGCCTTCTTCTTGACAAATCCATTAGCTGATTGCTAATAATTACTGCATTTTTTTCAAGACACTTTCAGATAGTTGTCTTTATGATCTGCTAATATTCTCAAGAATTGATGCCAGACTAGTTTTGTGTCTCCTTTCCCCCTGCTAAAAGATGGGGATTTTCTTACTTTCACCTTTTAGTTGTTCTCCAGTATTCCTCAGAGACAACAGTTCCTCCAGGACTTCACCATATAATTCATCCAGCTGTCTCGGTATTTCTGGAGTCTCGTTCCTCCTTAGAAAAGGTACAGCCCAAAGTGTTTGTTAGAGGATAGGACTTTGCTGTCTTCATGCAGCATCTGGAAAAGAGTTCTTCTTCCTTTTCGTTTAAATATATCTGAAGAAGCTCTTTCTCCCACATTTGTTCTCAGATCTTCACCAAGCTTTCTGTTTTTCGCACGGGGTTCCTTTGCCATCTTCTTTTAGGAAAAGCCCCAGGCCAACCTGAGGAAGAGAGCTCCTCCTCCTCCCCCCCCCCCCCGAGTCCTGGGCCTTCCCCCTCTGCCCTGACTAAGGTGCAACTAAGAGCCACCTGCACCTTCCATTTCCACCCAGAGCATTTTTTGCTGCAGTCCATGAATTCCAGTGACACTCATTTATTTTATTCAGCAGCCAAAGTAAAAAAAAAAAAAAAACAACCAAAAATGTAATAATTAAGAATGAGGCAAGTAGCCTGGCAAATAAATGGGCATGTTTTATTCATTACTGCTTCATTATTCATTATTGAATAAAACATTTTGGTAATTCCTTTTCTGGTCATTCAAAACAAACAATAAAGAAAGAAATATGTGTAATAGTTCATAACCTCCTCCCGAGTTCAAGGCAAATTTTATTGCTGGCAGATTCCGTATTTAAATGAAAAATGTGTGTTACTGTGCAGTTCCAAATCCAGCGCTCTTAGCGTTGTCAGAGGCTTTCTTGTGGATCCCTGGGAGTCCAGCAGATGCCCCGTGGAGAAGGCGCCCCGGCGGAGAGAGCACAAGCAGAGGGCTCCTTCTGCCTGTGGCCCCAGAAGCCCTTGGATTGAGCTATGGGGCCTGGAGTTCTCCTCGCTTCTCCTGCCTTGGCTCCAAAGCTCTGTGCGTGAGGCCTTCCCTGTGAGACGGGCTGGGCTGGCTGGCTGGCTGAAGCACAGAATTGCCCAGCTAGGTAGGAGGGAAGGAGGGGCCTGCTTGCCTGCTTATGTGCAGCCCCTTTGCCCTGTCCATTCCCTCCTTGCTGGTTCCTTGTCTTCCACCTGATGTCTGGTGCCGATCTCTGCTTCTTTGTGTGTTGCCTGCCTGCTGGGTAGTTTTATATTTCTTTCTTTGGAGTCAAATAGACATTGCCCAGTTGTTATCTGCAGCTTCTCTTGCCAGAAGGTTAAAGTGCTGTAGTGCAGATGTTTCCTCCCCTGTTTCTGTTTCTCAGCTTAGAGAATCTGAAGGAGAAAAAGGCAGCATCCTTTGTGAGTGTTAAAACCCTTTAAAACAAATAAACCTCTGCTGCAGCTGGATCCCCCTGTCCTGACTGACTGGCCTCGAACCCAAATGTTACAGGAGGCCTGCCTTCTTCGCCCCTTGCAAATAGGACTCTTCAAAGAACTATCTCCATGGTTGGCAAGGGGGGGTTTGTGATTGCTTGGGAATGTCTGAACAACCCCCCCCTCTCCAGATTTTCCATAAATGAACAGGGAACTTCCCCCCACCCCCCACCACCAGTTTGAGGAAGGAGTATGGCTGAAAAAGAGCTGCAAAGCTTTGAGTTGTTTTATTTAGGGAGATTTTCAGGTAATAATGCTTTATCTATCATACAAAAATAGAACATCAAAATGATTGAAAGCCTCACAAAATAAAAGTGTTTTCAACTATATTTTCTAATTACAACTAGGAAAAAGTCAAGAGGGACCAGATTTACATTACAGGTAATTAATTATCGGGTCAAATAACATGTGATCCCTAATGGCCAGGGGGAATGGCCTTGTTTCTGCTGCTGAGGGAAGGTGGCCATCCAGGCACCATATCAGCTGTCCTTCCTCGACCACCCTCTTGACATCCCCTCCTTGCCCCCTCCATGGGGTGCCACAAAGCGTGTCAGAATAGGCCCTCTTTGTCTGCCTGGCAGCTCAGTGGCACCATTTCCATCTGCCCTTCCTTTTCAAGCTAGATGTTTGCATCCAAAAAGATCTGGAATCTCATTTGGTCATTTCTAGCTTGAACTAGAAAAGCTGCCTCCAGTTTTCAAAACCTCCGGGAGAGCATTCCAAAACTTTTAATAAGACAGAAAAGGACAAAAAAATTAAATACAATAATAAGAAGAATTTCAATGTAATGTAATACATTTAATAGTGGTTCCCAACCTGTTCTTTACCACAGACCCCAGTGCACCCACTGCCCCGGTGGGGCTCCTGGTTTGGCCACCCTGCTCCCACCGGGCAGGAAGAGAGGACCTGAATGGGCTTTATTTATTTATTTATTTATGAGACTTATATACCGCTTTAAGTGCAAGCACTCTCTAAGCGGTGTACACCAGTAAGCAATGTATATATATATTTACATTGCCCCCAACAACCTGGGCCCTCATTTTACCTACCCCGGAAGGATGGAAGGCTGAGTCAACCTTGAGCCGGTAAGATTTGAACCGCTGACCTGCTGAACACAGTCAGCTAAAGTGGCCTGCAGTACTGCACTCTAACTGCTGCGCCACCTCGGCTTCTCTCTAGGCCACTGAAGAGGAAGCCAACCGCAGCATCTCCTCCTCTTCTGGAGTGGGCCAGGCCTGGTCCACTGCAGTCTGACCCGCCTTAAACCCGGGTGTTTGCCTCTTTTGCAGCTGAACCCCAATCTCAACCTAGTTCAGCTGAAGTGTCCTTGCAGAGGAGGGTCAGGCATGTAACCCAAGCCCCCTGCTGTGATGATGGACTTTATGAGCTGCATTCCAGGGTTCCCTGGAATTTGAAAGCACCCCGGAGCCACCGTGGGGGCGCTGGGGATGCTGCTGCAGGCCCTGCAGTGGCCTTAGCGTCCTTTGGCTGCCCTTCCACGCCTTTGTTCTGCTGGATGTAAGCAAACATTTCTCGCTACCCTCGGTCCCAGATGGGGCTTGCTCTTATATTTAAGACATTTACGCAGATCCTTCTCACACTGTCAAAATAATGTTTAAAAATTAAAAATAAGAAATTAAAAGGGTTCAGGCAATGGCACAAAACATAATGTTGTGTTTCCCAAACAAATGAATAAATCAGAAGGTGTCCCAGACTTCTCAAGTCAATTACTAACTTTGGCCACTGGTGTGTCTGCATTTTAGAGACACCAATAACAGAAACAGATAAGAAGGTAATTAATAGTTAACCACGGCTGGCCCATATACCAGTTTCCCGCTAGCATCACAAGAGTCTTTCCCTTGGCAATCAAGGCTCCCCAAAGGTAAAGCAGCCAGGCCACAAGGGCCGGCTGTTGGCAGGGCCTCCCTGCGTCCCTGGGGGCCCTTTGAGCTCTAGAAGGGCCCCCAGGGAGCAAGAGCTGAGGCCTGTGGTCATTTCTGGTGCCTATGACTCAGCCGCCACTCACACAGACACCCGGTCCATGGAGCTTATGGAAGCAATTCAGCCCCAGGTCTTTTTTAATTTCAAAAGTAGCATTTCATCTGTATTGAAAGAGGCATTTGCAAGAGACTTTGGATACCAGGTTTTGGTTTGAGGCAAGGGCTTTAGAAGATGAGAAAGAAAAGCTTAATAACCTCACATGCCAGATCCAGCTCAAATTCCCGCTTGGCTTCTGCAGGAACCCAGCTGTGTGGTGTGAACTAGGCCACGGCATTAAGCTGCCTTGGGGCTGATTGGTTTGGGCATCGCGTGTCATCCGATGCCAGCAATTGTCACAATTTAATTTGGATTAGAGAATTAAATATGTGACATCTCCAAGGAAAAGGCCTTTACTTCTGCCAGTTGTATCATAAACAGGAAGCTTTCTGGAAAAAAGCTGACAGCCAGCTTGATGAGAGGCCGCCCACGTTCCTTTGTCTGGCATCTGGTGACATGAATCAATAAAAACAGGAAAGGGCCATAAAATGTTAGTGTTAAAGTCAAAAATTCATTGTGTGTTCTTCAGCTGGCCAGGCCCCCAGAAAGCCACGGTGGGCTGTAAAATGCTGCCTGGATGTTCCAGGGAAGGGAGGCTTGAAAACTGATCAAGCTGCCCGACCTAAGGCTGCTTTACTATTGAGAAGCAAAAGTGGTGTTATTGGGTAATAAATTTTGGTCAGACTAAAGTCATATATTATTCAGGATACAGTTAGACTCATCACTTCCTTGAGAAAGGAGTTTCCTTCTGAACCATTTATTGTGTCCCTATAAAAGTTATTAGTGTGACTGTGTGAATGGTGTGCCATGTTAGATTAACTCTCTCATTTTTCCTTCTTCTCCTAGCTTGTTTTAACATGTCAGCAGTGTTTGTGTTTGTAAAAACAATGGGGATTTGTAAAAAGAATGGTATTTAAGACCCCAATAGGCTAGTCTCAGAGTGTGGTATCTGTTCCATCCTCTTTTGCCTCTTCCACCCCCCATCTACCCGCAGTCCAAGTCTTCATGTGGAGCCCAGGAAGAAAAAAAGGGAACCCCCCCAGGAGACCCCAAAGCTGTCCCCTCCTGTTATGCCTTACAGGCTCCCCCTTTTTGTCCTCACACCCATGATGGGTGACTTTAGGAGATTTGGGGGGCTTTCGGGGACCCTGCCATCGCCCCCACAGGCTTGCTCGCTATATGGATTGTTTAGCCATTCAGATGCTTCTCCCTCTAGGTTGGGTGAAATGACATTGACTATGGCCCCTGGTTCTGGGTAAAGATAGGCCCAGCGATTCAAGTGAGAACGTATTTGGTTGAGGAAGAAGATCAGTTCTCTGGGTCCCCATTGAAGGTCGCTTTGAAGGGTGGTGGGAACACAGGCTGCTGCAGACCCCACCCTGGTTGCTGGTCTAGTCTCCGCGCTTGGAGTGCCCCCAGTTGCTGTTGGCCCCACCCGGCCTGCTGATCCAACGGCTGTGGGGCTCTCTGCTGCTGGCCAGCGGGGGCTGGTGGTGCCCCCAGCTGCTGCAAGGCCTCTATTAGTTGATGTAGACTTAGAGACGGCTGATCACTTATCTGTGGAGTTTGCTCAATTTCACCTTGCTGCTGGGCCCAGAGGTCACCATTCAGCCTCCCCCCAAAGCATTCCCTCTGGCCTGCTGTCATCTGGACTGGATAGAGAGGGAGGTAGACTGTTATCCCTTCCAAAGTAAAGTCCTTCTGGCTTGCCCATTCGGTCATCCCCAGAGGACAGGGGCTTTGTGTCCCCTTTGTTCTGTGGCTGCCGCTGATCCCTGTCCTCCCTTTCCAGGGGTAGCAGGCATTTTATTGCCTCATTCCTGAACCTGTCCCTCTAAGCCTCCCTTTGCGCTCTCAAAGGCCCCTGAGAGAATGTGGCATCTTTGAAAGGGACAATAAAGACACCCAGGCTAGAGAGCTGCCCTAGTTTGAAATCTTCCACTTCTCTAGGCAAACTTTGAGAGACCCCAGGTCACCGAGAGAATGAGAATAGAATGAGAATCTCACCGGACAGTAAAAATCTGCACCCAAGGTAGAATTGTATCTATCAGGAAAAATGCAGATTCCTTTTGAGAAGTTACTCGTAGGGGATGACCAGGCTGGGTCCGAGGGGGGGAGGGAAGGGCCAAGTGGGCCATCAGCCATGAGTCCCTTCACGCCCACAAGAGAGCTAAGTCCAGCCCACCTTGAGTTCCGTTGTCTCTTACCTGCCGCCAGTTTGCGTTGACCGTTAGTGGCAGATTCTTGTAGAGAGCGTGAGCTTGCGGTCAACTTTTCTGTTCATTTGAATTGCCCGGATCTCCTGACTTGACATTATTTCAATTAATCAATCGGATTGCAAAGGTAGACTTTACATTTTTTGCCTTCTTTGCGAACCAGAGTTGGGGTTTGGGGGGGAGGGTGACCTCAGTCTCCCTCCCTCCCTCCCTTTTCTACAGAATGAATGTAGAGGGGAGAACTCTCTCCCCATTGCACAACAACAGTAACACTTATGCCAAAAGAGATACATATATGGACATTTATAGAGGTCATTAAATGCCAGGTACAGAATTTGCCTTTAACATGAATTTTGAATTCCCCACCCCCAACCTCCAGCCTTCACGCCTCTGTTTTAACACAGATTACACCCCAATCCTGCCCGAAGGCTTCATTTCTGTATTAACTCTCCTGTCTTTGAATCCTTGATGACTTAGACTTATTGAACAGTATGTTCTTGCTCTCTTTTGGCAACTGTTTTCTTTTTCCTTTAAAAGCTGTCTTCTTTTCCTCTTCAGAATAATTGATTCTTGAATTCAGGTCACTATATTTGCACCTCAATTAGTCAGCTGCAAAATGCAGAGGAAAAAGCTGTTTCCAAGCCTCTCCTCCTCTTTCTCTCCCTCCCCAGCTTGCAGGAGGTCTCAGCCCGAGCCTGGCTGGCTCGGGTGCTGTGCTCTGGGCATGGCATGGCCTGGTCAGCAAGGCTGGCCTGTACGTGGGCGGCTTTGTTCAATCAACTGAAGCAAGGCCAGCATCTGCTGTCCATCGGCTCCTGCCCTCCGTGGGCCTCCACGTTGGGTCTCACTGTCCCAGATTCTTTAGGGGTAGGACGCCAGTCCTCCCCCATGAGGACTATACCACGCTTTCCTCCAATTTATCCACATTGAGGAAGGGTCCAGGCCGCACGCTGCTGCTGTCTTCAAAGGAGGTGCCCTGTGCCAGCCTCCCATGGACTGACTGGCTGCGTTTGGCCCACATGAAGCTCAGACGCTTGGCGTAGCTATAGCAGGCGCTGGAGGAGGTGTCTCCCATGTCCAGGGAGCTGCTGCGCCTGGCTTTGGCCGAGGCCAGGGCCCCCCGGGCAGCCCCTCCCATCCGACGCTCTGCACCCTCAGCTGCTCCCGCCTTGGCCCAGCCCTGCTGGCGCTCCCTGGGGGGTGTCCGCTGGGGCAGCAGGCCATTTGGATGTCCGCCATTGGTCTGTGAGTGCACGTTGCTGACTCTGGGCAGGCTCCCGTGGACACTGCCACAGACTTTGTACTTCACCATCATGACTCCTGTGAAGACCAGCAAGGAAGCCACGATGATGCCTCCCACCGTCACCGTCAGGGCCCCCCCTAGGAAGTGGACGTGCAGCGAATGGCAGTCTGGGTAGGCTTCCTGCGTGGTAAATTGGGCACAGCCCAACAGGTGGGTGGCAGCCAGGGAGGTGGCCAGATCATCAAAGATAGCTAAGATGCACAGGTCATAATCCATGCTCGACACGAGGTGCTTAAGAAGGAAGTCCTGGCTGCTGGCAGGGATGATCCTGCAGGCGAGAAAGACGGAAAGAGTAAGCATCCACAGCCTCCACCCCCTCCCTCCTCTGATGGGGGGGGGGTCCTTCTCTCTAGGGACAGGAACCCCCACCCCCGTTCCTGGACATGGTCTTTCCACCCCATCCCGCCTTCTCTTATGCAAGCAGCTTATCTGCACGTTAATGGCCTGTTATTCTCTTGTGTCCCAGAAAATCTGGATAATCTTGTGGCACAGTTACTGGTGCAGAAGGAAAGAAAAGGTAACCGTAGCTACTGTATAAACAAGAGCTGCTGTCCCACCCTACAGATCACTCAGGCCTTCTTGAGAAGCCAGCAAAGTTTTATCTGATTCTTGAACACTGTCCCTCCCTTGGTTAAAGACCCTGGAGAAATGGGGCTCTCTTTCGCCCCCTCCCCCCTGAGCATTTCATTTGGGACCCTGAGCTGAATCCCTGGAGTTGATGAGGGATGCTGCTGGAACACTGACGCCTCGGCGGAGGATGTGACGCCAGGGAGGGGGACCTGCCTCAGGGGGGTGAGCAAGTGGCCACTTCTTTGCCCAGATCGCATGCCCAGGAGGACCCAGGGGCAGAGGCTGCCTGCCAACCCAAGCTGCCTCTGGGAAGGAGAGGTGGTTGCTTAAGAGCCAGGGCTTGTTTGGGCTGCCGAGTGGCGTGAAACAGATTGAAGTGATCCACATCTTCTGTGATTTTGATTTTTAAGTTAGAAATTCCTACAAAATGGAGCCATTAGGAAAGAAAATCATTTGTGGAAAATCCTTTCTCTTGACTGGGCTATGCTGAAGGATTCCATTCATAGAATGGAGGTTAATCCTCCCACCTGCAAGTTCTGCAGAAGCCCCTGCAGTTGGAAACGTCTGACTCGGCCTCTGCTTGAGTCTCGAGCCTTTGAAGCCTCCCCCACCCCACTGAGGAACTGGGCCCGGCTCTTTACCAAGCGGAGCCAAGCTCTTGGAGGGGTGATTTCGCTCAGGGCCACGTCCCTTTCTGTGGGTGACTCTCTCAAGGGAGCAATGCTCGAGCTTTTGGGGATGCTGCACTCTGTTTGCGTGACCTACTGCATCCCCAATCCCAGATCTCTTCTAGCACAGCCGGTGTCTCACTGGTACATGCTTCAGGTCTTGTGGGAACAGAGGAAAGGGGCGAACTGAGGAAGACAACTCTGTGCCTGTTATGCAGTCCAACATCGTTCACAAAGGGAGAGCCCTCCAGTTGAGTGAGCAACCGAGATGCAATCGGGGAGAGGCCCGTTTGTATCCTGAGAAATCTGAATGGTACTGAAGCAGCCAGGGACCTTCATTGCCAGGACTTCTCCAGGAAGGAGAGCCTGAAATTAAGAGCCCTTTGCCTGTCCATCCGTCGTGGGAGCAGGCTCTGTCCCCACACCGCAGGCCCTTACCTGTAAACAAGCGCATTGTCCGCAGTGCAGTTGTACTGGATCTGATACATCCAGGCCATGTAGGTCGACTTATCTGCCAGCCAGCGCACCAGGGCTGATGTGGCAGTCACCTCCAGCACCTCCACTCTCTTCTCAGAAGCCTCTTGGGTGGCGTTGGCAGAGCTCTTGGCTGAGGTGGCAATGTCGGAGGAGCCTGGATCCTGCTGCAGCACCGTGATGCTGCCGTTCCCTCGATGAGGCAAGGGGATGATTTTGAGGTCCACGGTGGCTGTCGACTCCCCAGCAGCATTGACAGCGATGCAGGTGTAGGCCCCATCATCACGAATGGTGGTCACCAAAAGGTCAAGGGTGCCGTTGCGGAATGAAATGGTCCTGGAGGAGTTGGCAATGATTTTGTCATCAGGGGAGACCCAGTGGATGACTGGCTCGGGGTCTCCGCGGGCTCTGCACCTCAGGGTGGCCCTTTGGCCCTCCAAGATCCATAGCCTGTGGGTGTGCCGAGTGATGAGAGGGGGCTCGCAGGTGAAGTCCTCCTCTGGCACAGACCAGAAATACCGGCCAGCCACGTGTTGGGGAGAAGCACAGGTCTCCATGTCATCCTCTCGCGCCAAACGCCGCAGCCATAGCAACTCACAGTTGCAGTGCAAAGGATTTCCCCCGAAGCTGAGCATGATGGTGGCTGTGTAAGGGGTTGGGCTGATGGCCCCAATCTGGGAGCGGGCAAACAGTGGGTCAGGGGGCAGTGTGGAAAGGCGATTGGAAGTCATGTCCAGCCGTGAGAGTTTGTAGAGTTCATCAAAGCTTCCTTCCATAATGAAGTCAATTAGGTTATGATCCAGGTTCAGGGTGTGCAGGCAAAACATCCCTTGGATGCCCTCCCAAGGGACGCTGCGCAGGTTGTTGTAGGACAAATCCAGGTCTTCCAGAGTCAAGAGAAAGTCATCAAAAGCAGCCCCAGAGATATTGACCAGCTGGTTGTTACTCAGGATGAGATGCTGGAGGTTCAGCATTCCCCGCAGAGCCTCCTCCCTGATCTCTGTCAGCCGATTGCTGTCCAGGTGGAGCGAACGGAGGCTCTCCAGGTCCCCAAACGCAAAGGGCCGGAGGGTGTCGATGGTGTTCCGCGAGAGGGTGAGATCCACGAGGCCCGTCATGTTCAGAAAGTCCGGGGCTTCCACCACCCGGATGAAATTGTCAGCCAGACGCAGCTCCACTGTCCGCCGGTCTATGTTGGGCGGAATGAAGAGAAGCCCTTTGTTGGCACAGAGGGTGCTGAGCGAGTCGGAGAGGTTTTGGCAGACGCAGTGAAAGGGGCAGGACTCCACCTGAGCTAAGGTGCTCCCCACCATCAGAAGCTGGATCAGAAGCAGCCTTTCCATGGTAGTTGCCTTGACAGGCCCTGGAAGAGAGAAAAATAGATCAGTGGGCATGAGGGGCTTTGGTAACTTTTTGTCTTTTTTTGGACCTTTAGATCTTCCCCTCTTTCTCAGGACGTGGTGCACGTTTACTTGAGTTCTCTCCATGCCTAGTCCTCTAGTGTCCCCTCTTACCAACAGGCCATCTCTGAAAATAGCTTGCTCCACCGGCCCGCCGCTTGTGAACTCAGGAAATCCATCTCTTTCTTTGTAATTTTAATCTAGCAGTTCTGGTTGTGCAATAGACAAGTCTATTTCCTCTTCTGTGTGGCTGCTCTTGTGCTGCAGTCATCTATTCTGCAGGCCAAACATGCCCAGATCCTTTAACTGACTCTCCTCAGGCTTAGTAACCCTAACCCCTGAACTCCAGCTTTTCACTGTCCCTCCTGATGCCCAGAATTGGACCACAATGCTCTCCCTGGGGTCTGACCTGGGCAGAGGGACCAAGGGGAGAGGAACAGTTCCTTCCTGGGATCTGGACTCTGTGCACCAATTGAGGCATTGCAAGATTTCCTTTGCCCTTGTGGCAGCTACGTCATGCGGCTGGCTCAGATGCCTGTCCCCCCTTGTCCTGCCAAGCCAGGTTTCCCCACATCTTGTGCCTTTCTTCTGTTAAATTCCATCCTGTTTAAATTCTTCTGTTAAATTCCTTTGAGGCTGCCCAGATCTTTTTGAATCTTCTGTCGTCCAAAATATTAGCCCTCCCTTGCACCTGTGTCATCTATGATAACTCTGTGTTGGCTTCTGTTAATTGAAGTATTTATAAACTATGTATAGTTATAAATGATTTATCAGACATACATTTTTTCATCTTATTCCAACACAGGCTTTGCCACTTTTACTTAAAAATCCTTCACAGTCTATCCCCAGATTAGAAATTTTAGTGCTCTTTTGATCACCCGACTGATACTTCTGTGCCCAATATATACAATTAAGAGCCAGATGAAAATCTGAACAAATTAGCATGAGTGAGAAGAGAAAGGTGGACCACCAAAAGACGTTTGGTGAAGAAGAACCTGATGCTCCTTGAGGCTTCTACGGCATGTTGAGATTCATTGCCGTTCTTGATTTTGATTTTGTTCCTCTCTTCTCCTCGGATTTCTGTTTCTGGGTGGGATGTTAGCGGGGAGCAAATGGGCTCTCAGGATCAGATTTCGCTAACCTGGTTGGCTTGAGCTCCCTGCTTCCATTTGGAGAATCCTCTGGGAATCCACTTGGCAGCTGGACTTCAAGGGGGAAGAGAAGAATCAGCTTCTCAGGCTCAGCATCTCACAAATTGCTCTCTCACCCCCAGGAGTTCTTCTAAAATTTGCTGCCACAGAGATTCTTAATGTGGCTGAAGGGCAAAATGTAGAGAATAACCCCATGACTGCGTTTAATTAATTAAACCAAATTTAAATTAAATGAATGATGGTGTTTGTCTTAGCAATACCTTGTTTGTTGAGTGAACATAATTCTAATTAACATTAAATTAAATCTGCATTAGCTTTTATTGAGGCTGCACTCAATTTGTTGAGTAAGCCACAGCACACTCTTCAAAATTTAGTGTTGGCCCAAAAGATGTCCAACCATGTCAGGTTCACCCCAAGGGACCAGAGCTTAGCCTTTGTTCAGCATAGTGAATGTGAAAATATAGGCTGGTGCACACTACTCGTAAAGCCATATTGGAGCCTAGTTAATTGCATCACAGTTCTGAATTTGGGCAGCATCATCCAAGAGTCTGCTGCACACGTGGTCTCTGTGTTGCCCACCCCATTTTATGGTTAGCCTCTTGTGTGATCCAGACCACTGATCTGTACAACAAATCATAGTTAAGCAAACCATGGCTTAATACAGTGTTGTGTGTAAGAATGTGCTACCTTGGATACCCCTACCTCTTCACTGAATTTTAGTGTTTGACATTAGGGAGGAGGCGTTACATATGACAAGTTGATTTCAGCCCACCGAGAGTGTCCAAGGGAACACAAAGCCGAGGGGTCCTTCTTTGGACAGATAGTTTAGGCCAAAAGAAACGCTCCCGCTGTTTTGTTTTGGCCTTTGTGCGATGCTGTGTTGTCCTTTGGCAAGGCTTAGTTATCTCTGAGGCCCTGGAGGTTCATCCTTAGAACAGGAGATGGTACAGAAAATGGCGGGACAGCTAAGAGGCGAGCAGGCTGGAGCAAGAGAGTGCTGGCACCTGCTGCTTCACGGAGCCTTTTGTGGGGATGTCCTGAGAAGGGGGCTGGTGGCCTCGTTGATGAGGTGAGATCCCACCAGCCTCAGGTTAGCTATTCTGTAAGTGTCTCCCCATTTCAAGGAAACTAGGAGCTCTTAAGCGAAACCCCTTGCCTTGTGAACCCCTGGAGCCCAGACCCGCCTGTGGAGGCTCGATTCCCCTCCTGTAGTGGGCAAATTTTCTGTGTTGGCATGGCTTCTCTGCCACGCCTGCCTTGAAGCAGCCTGGCTGGCTGGGTGGCATCTTTGGGCAGCTGCTCTAAGGAAGTTTCTGCGAAATGGGCTCAGAACGGCTAGAGAGGGGCAGGCCCAGCCGCGTCCTCTGGCCACGGTGGCCGGAGAGGAAAGAAGCTGTGCCAAGGACTCCAAGGCGGCCTCATCCCCTGCTCAGGGCCTGGACCAGAAGGCTGAAGGAATGGGAGGGCAAGATGCATCTGCCCCCCACGTCGCTCCTCTTTGTGCTTTGGATTTGGATTATAAGCATTTGTTTATTAAATGTATGTGCTGCCCTTCTCACTCTGAAACTGGGGGTTCCTCCAGGGAAACCTCAGTGCTTTCCTTTGTTGCTTGGCTTAATGCAGTATACAGTCATTTGTTGTAATTAATAGCCACTCTTTTATTTATAAAATAATTCTTTTCAAAATTCTTAACAAGCTTTTGAAGACTAGAATGGTGTAGCTTATTTTAATAAAACAAACGTTGAGAGGAGACATTGATATTCTAGACAGGACCTCGTAACAGTCAAAAAGTCATCTATAACTAGAGCAGATAAATATAATCTGCAGTTCTGCATTCAAGAAAGCAAAGGAAAAAAATAATTAATTAAAAACACTAGTGAAGCTCTTCTGCTCAATAGGATCCAACAGGGTAATATTGCAAACAGAAGAATGTTAAAATATGAAATCACCTTTGTGGTTTGACATCCTGAAACTCTCTGTTCTGACCGGTTAAAAGGATCTACAAAGGAAGGCCCTGAAGGTGACCAGAACTGGGGCCGAACGGAAAGGGAGGAGCCTGAGAGGAATGGACGATTAAAGGCCATTTTTAAGGAATTGTCCAGAGCGAGGTAGGCAAGATTGGTGACAATGTCTTTTTTTTTTTTTTTGAGTGATTAATGCAAGAAGAGACTGTGTCACTGCCCTTGCCCCAGCCAGCACAGGAACCTCTATTGGAGAAGGTGGTGAGGTGACAATTACGGGGAGCCTGGATCGCTTTCAGTCGGAGGTCAGGCCTGGGCATGAGACTGGCAGTGCATTGGTCACTGTTGGTCAGCTGGATGGGGGGGGGGGATGCTTCTGTATGAGCAACTGTGGTGGTCTAAGTTGCCTGCAGCGGTTGGGGTCCTCCCTTTGGGAGGCAAGAGGTCAAGTCCTGAGCTATTACCATCTCCCCAGTCTGAGTGAAGCCACTGGAGAGGTCATCTGCCAATGTCTGCCAGAGGCTCCCCGGAACAGAGATGGGAAGGGAGTCTTGACAGTTGCTGGATGGGGAGAAACATGAAATGGAATGGAAGGCCTCCCAGTCTCGGGACATCTTTAGATTCCTCCAGAAGGCGACGGCCCTGTGCCGGCTGTGCTAAGACATAGGAAGGCAGACATCCAAGGAGCCTTCAGGAATTGGCCCTTTGCTATGGCTGTGCTATGTTTTTATCAGCAGGTGTTTAAAAAAATATTTAATAATTGCAGTTACCTTACTACTGTTTTATTGTGCTAGTTGTCAGCTGCTGTAGCTGGAGGGGGCAGAGGCAGGGCAGCCTCTGTTGATGGCTGGCCAAGGAGGACATGTTGGGCCACAAACACAGTTGCTGTGAAGGCCTTTAGGGAAGGCAGGAAAGTAAAACTGGCAAGACTTCCAGGTGGGTCTTGGGGCAATCCTGTTTAGATTAGGGCACATAGTTCTGAGCACTTTATAAAGCAGGCAAAAGTACCCCAAAGTTTCCCCCCTGTAAAAATGAGGGGGCGGCAGAGTCCCCCCCCCGCAATACTTGAAGAGCCAATGGGCAAGGCAAGGATCAGAGTCAGTCATGTGAGAAAAACAGCTTTCTCCCCCTCAGACAATGGCCTCTCCCAGGAGGTTGTGGGGCTGGAATGAACCTAGACCTTGATTGGAGCAGCTCCTATCTGTCTGTCATAGAACATGGAATAATAGAATTGGAGGTCTTCTGGTCCACCCCGTGCCCAAAAAGGTGACGGCCCTGTGGCATTCTGGACAAATGCCTGCTGAATCTCTTCTTTAAAAACTCCAGTGATGGAGCAACCACATCTTCTGAAGGCAGGTCGTTCCACTGGCCCTTCTCACCCTCAGGAAACTCCTCCTTATTTCCAGGTTGGATCTCGCTTTAATGATCTTCCACACCTGTCTTGCCCTCAGGTGCTTTGGAGAATAGGTTGACCCCTTCTTCTCTGTGGCAGGCCCTCAAATATTGGGAGACCCGTGTCACCCCTAGTCTTTCTCTTCGTTAGACTAGACATACCAGTTCCCTCAATCATTCATCAAACAATTTAGCCTCTTTGTGGCTTTTCTCTGCCCTTTTTTAGGGTCTCGGCATCTGTTTTCTATTGTGATGACCAGAACTGGACACACTATTCCACGTGTGGCCTTACTAGTGTAATAGAAGTGGGACTATTACGTTACATGATTTTGAAACTTCCTCTCTGTAGTAGATCTGAAGGTCCCCTTCCCCCTAAGTCCAGCCCCCAGTGAATAAATGCTCTTCCACTCCCTCAACTCTCTCCCACTTTGGTTCTCTGCTGGCATGGCCAGCATTGGCACCTGGCCGGCATCGGGGTTCTGATGGGCCCAGACCATAAGTGCTCCTAGGCCCCCTTGATGTGTTTGCTCAGCTTAGACTGCAGATGTCCAGCTGGACTAGGCTGTACACTTGGTAAGTGCCCTGTCTGTGTGTATGGGAAGGGGAGGGCATGCTCTGGGGCGGTGTGTGTGTGTGTATGTGGGGTGATCTTAGTTGGCCAGCACTTTTCTGAGCCAGACTGTGGGGCCTTCAAGTTTGGACCACTCTCTGTCCAGACATGGACCTAAGTGAAGAGCAGGCAGATTTATGGAGGCAGCTTTTAGTAGGACCATGTAACATTTCCCCTTCCCATCCAAATACTGGTTGTTGATGGGGAGGGGGCAGCTATTCCTGGAAAGGCCCCTCAAGAGCATACAGGAGGGCAGCAGGTGCCTCAGGGTAGGGAGAGCCTCTGCCAGCTCAGGGACCACAAAGACAATTTCTTGGTGGGGGGGGGGGTGAAGCTGAAGAGTGGAACCATCTCAAAGCAATCCAGGGTTGTAACCAAAGTGACAAACATTTGGCAGGAGGGGGATTCTGGGGGATTGGGAGGTTTTCCTTCATGGCAGATGACCAAGGCCCCCTCCTCGTTCTGGGTGGGAGATGCTGGGCTGTGGGAGGAGACCACAGAAGGCAATAGGCTCCCCAGTTCTCAGGGGCACCCCTTCCCTTTTCCCTCTCAGGGCCAGGACAACAATGGCTGGGACACAGGAAGGATGATCTATCAGCCTTGGTGGTCTGGATTCAGGATACAAAAGCCAAAGAATGAGGAGGGGGGCCCCTGCTGCGTCTGTCATAGCACAACTTTCCCATGGCTCTTTGGCGGGGGAGGGGGTGGGGGGGGAAAAGAGATGATCCAGGGAGTAGAAGCTTAAGAAAGGAAAACCCTGGCTTTTTTCCCTACTGGAGGAGGCTTCTCTGCCTTTCCAGCCACATCATCCACTCTGCTGTTGACCCTCCAAATATGTCGCAGCAGCAGCAGCAGCAGCAGCAGCAGCAGCACTGGTCGTTGGACAGGCCCTCGCCCCACCCCGAAGGCCCCCATACCTCACGTGCATCTGTCCCTCTCCTGCCCAGTTTTACCTTCTCCTTGGCCTCTGGGCACCCCAGAGACGAGCTGTAGCAGTCCAGCCGCTCCCCAGATGGAGTCACCTGTCCCTGTGCTTCCTCCTCAGCATCTGAGCGGGCTGTGGCCCCAGGGCTCCCACAGGTTCTCCGGGTGCCATGGGGAGGTGCCAGGCTGCCTCGGCGGAAAAGGCTCAGGGTGGCTGAAGGCAGCATCCAGCCTGCAAGCAGAGGAGCATGCTTGGTCCCCTCCCCCAGCCAGAGAAAAGAGAAAGGCTGCAGCTTCAGGCAGGCGGAGTGAAGGCAGCCATGCCAGGCTCTTCAAGGCCCAGGGCCAGCGAGGGTGGTCACTCTCTGGGCAAGCTGGCTCATCCGGTCCTTCACTCTTTGGCCCATCAGGTTCTGGCTGCCTTCTCAGCTTCCTGGGCCCTCTCGGGCTTCCTTCCTTTCAGCCGTCAGAACTCCCGGTGGATTCCATGGGATCTCAGCTGGAGCTCTTGGAGGAGAAGGGGAGCTAGTTCTTCTGGCAGCCTTGAGTTCTGAATCACCGGCCCAGGCCCATTGCAGGACCCCTCAGCCGGGCGTCTGCCTACCTGTCTTTCAGCTCTGGAAGAACCCCGGCTGCTGCAGGTTCCCCGTCTCCCCTCTTCTGCATGCTGCCGGCCCTCTTTCCCTCCGGAGACCCCGTGGCTGCTCTTCCATCCTCCTGCCCTCTTGGACCAGTTGGTCTCAGTCCTTTCTCTGTGCCGGTGGGGCTGAACCTCTCCGGACCCTCCGGACCGTTGCCATCTGGACTCCTGGCACTCCTCCTCCACCCTCCTTCAGGCACCGGAACGTCTGGATGGAGGATCGGGCAGTCACAGCCTTCCCAGAATGGTGTCTTGGGCAGCCCCCCTTCCTCCAGACCCTCTTTGTCTCTGCCAGCCTTTCTGCTGCTGCTGCTGCTTCGGTGCGCAGGAGGGGTGATGTGAGGAGGAGCAGCCTGCCTGCCTGCCTGCCTGCAACCCGTGCTCTCCCGGCTCCCGCCTGCTTTGGCCCCCTCCCCCTTCGCTGCCTCCCCAAGCTGCTCCTGTTTCTGCTGGGGGGGGCCTGAGTAGATGGGCTGCTGCTCTTCTTCCAGGGGACGGCCCTGGCTGCCTTGCTACATCCTCCTCCTTGAGCTCTGATTGGGGGGAGGAAGATGGAGGAGCTGAAAAGCCCCCTCCTTCCCAGCCTTTCTGGGGAAGAGAGACTGATAGAGCAGCCGCTCAAGAAGAAAATTCTCCCCTTATCCAGGAATCTGGGGCACCAGCCAAGGCTGTTATGAAAGGGAATTTGTATTATGAATTACGTTTCCACCCGTCTCATTTTAAGGTGCTCTGGCTGGATGCTATTTCTGATTTGGGAGGTTTTCAAGTATTTATGCACCTTTCCTCTCTCTCCTCCCCATCAGAATTGCAGGAGGAGAGAGAGCGGCCAAGTTATCTTCATTCTGTTGCCCTGGGTGATGGTTGGTAGGAGGCGGGCTTCCCTTAAGGGAAGGCATCCTGGACCAACCCAGGCTCTTTTGGCCCTTGGGCAGGAGAGGGGAGGTGGGGCAGCAGGGGAAGAGGAACACTGGAGCCCCATAATGGTGCTTTCCTGTTTCATGCATGCAGACTAGTAGCTGGGCATGAATCCTCTGAAACAATCAAGTCCTGAGACTGTTCTGCACAGAAGGCTGCTCCCAAAATGAGCATGAAAGGCATCTTTATTAAAAAAAATGTTTACGTTTCTCTCTTGAGCTCATATAAGTGAACTTCAATGGCAAATTCCAGTTTCAGTTTAAAAAGTCCGCATTACAGTTAGGTTGAGATATTTGAGGAAGGTTTCAGAAAGATTTGGTGGGCTAGAAGGGAGCTTGAGTGATGGTGTCACTCAGGTGAACCCTCCTGAGAAGCAGGGTCGAAGCAGCTTGCAAATCCAGGGCCAGCTAATGAACCCAATTCAGCAACCAACCTGCAGACAGGTAACCAGCCAGAGCCTGCGGGCCACCAGATATCCCATGGGCAGATGCTGTGAATGTGAAGTGGGCTCCTGGGTGTTTGGGAGCCAAAAAGCCCCAGAGGAAGTTCTTGGGGCAGGTAGCCATGTCCACTCTGAACACGAGGCTCCTCAGCAGCCCTGAAGAATAACAATTGTGGAGCAGACGAATCACTCCAAGGAGGACCTCTTGGAAGATGCGCGAGGACGAGCAGGTGACTCACGTGGGCAGGTGACTTACTGGGGTGGAAGTTAAAGTCTTTAGGAAATCTGGCCTATAAAAGTATACAGTACAGTCAATAGGTCAATAAATAAATCAATTTGCCACCATTGCAAAGGTGTTTTAGCTGGAGAAAACTGAAACTTGAACATATGTCTGTTCATTTAGGTATCTTTTTTCCCCTTGCTTGCTTGATTTCCATCCATCGTAGAGGGGTCACTGAAAGCTCAGCTCAGGATCTCCCATGGGTTTTGCTTCCATTGTGCTGTCATGCGCTCCTTGGGCAAAGTACTTCAGAGAAGTCTAGAGAACATTCCCCAGTTATGTCAACTTTGAGGACTTCCAGGAAGGCTGTGCACCCTGTCCCTATGATCTCATCCTTCAGTGTGGACTCTGAGTAGCCGTCCCAATGGCTCTATTAAGGTTTTGCATCCAAAGTGTTGTGTTCATTGAGCAAATGTGCTTTTGTGGATGAGTGAATGGATCTGATCTGCCTCCAGAGATGGAGGCCACACCCCTCCCCAGGGTTCAGAATAGCCCTGGGGAGGCCACAGAGTAAGTGTAACTCAGTGTAAATTGTAACTGCAGTACCAAAATGCTTAGCAGCCCTTCCTTGGCATTTGGTTTCTGTCCCAGAGAATCTGCCAGGTGAGTTGGGTGATCTTTTGCATCGTTTTGTCTATCAGACCAGATTTCAGCAATTCCTGAAAAGGTGGCAGCATTCTGTGTCATCGTTTTTATGAAGCAACAGTGAGCAGTCGAGCCAATCAATCAGCCTGCTATATAATAATGATGATGATGATGAAGTTGGAAGGGACCTTGGAGGTCATCTAGTCCAACTCCTTGCTCAGGCAGGAAACCCTATAACATTTCTGACAAATGGCTGTCCAGTCTCTTTTTAAAAATTTCCAGTGTTGTTAGACAAATTATTAACTTAATTGAGTATTTGGATAAGAACAATCAGATTCCTGTGGCTTTTATATTTTTGGATGCTGAAAAAGCCTTTGATCAATTAGATTGGCAATTCTTATTCTCACTGGTAGAGAAAATGAATTTTGGGAATAATTTTTTACATGCACTTAAAGCTATATATCAGCAACAATCTGCTCAAATTGTTGTTAATGGGGGATTGACTGAGACTTTTAATATTGAAAAAGGGACAAGACAAGGATATCCATTATCTCCATTGTTATTTGTTTTAACATTGGAGATTTTGTTGATCCAGATTCGAGAATCAACGGTAATCAAGGGCATAAAGATAAGAAAAAATGAGTATAAATTATGGGCTTTTGCGAATGATTTGGTTTTGATTTTGGAACAACCGATTAGAGCGGTTGATTGTCTATTAGAACTTATAACACAGTATGGAAAAGTTTCTGGTTTTAAAGTCAATAACCATAAGACTAAGATATTATCTAAGAATATGTTAGCCAATGACAAGGAAAGTTTGGTTAAAGCCACAGGTTTTCAGATGGTGAAAAAGGTTAAATATCTGGGAGTATATTTAACTGCCTCAAATGGAAAATTGTATAAAAATAATTATGAATTACTATGGGCAAAAGTGCAAAAGGATTTAAATGACTGGAAAAAACTGCAATTGTCACTGTTGGGGAGAATTTCAGCTGTAAAAATGAATGTTCTACCAAAGTTTCTTTTCTTGTTTCAGATGATACCTATTTTAAAAAAAGATGTAAATTTGGAGAACGGCAGAAGGGTATCAATAAATTCATTTGGGCTGGGAAAAAAACAAGGGTTAAGTTTAAGATTTTGCAAGATGCCCGAGAAAGAGGAGGACTTAAAGCATCTAACTTGAAATTATACTATGATGCAGCCGCCTTAACTTGGATAAGTGATTGGCTTAATTTAACAAATAAGGATATTCTTGTTCTTGAAGGGTGGGATTTAATGTATGGTTGGCATGCATATTTAATTTTTAATAAGAAAGTGGACCGGGCTTTCAAATCACATATTTTGAGGAGTGCCTTACTTCGAGTTTGGAAAAAGTATTATTATAGGTTAAACTATAAAATACCTATCTGGGGGATTCCTAGACATGCAATTGAGGGGATTTCTAAGGGGATGAACTTTGATAAAATTTCGTATAAAGAATTATTAACTTGGTCAGGTTCGGATTGGCATTTAAAATCTCTAGATGTATTAAGGCAAGAAAATATTCTACAGTCATGGTTTCAATATTTACAAATAGTGGACAGGTGGACTGTAGATAAGAAAGAAGGAATAACACTAGAAGATGGAAATCTGGTTATTCAGATTAAAGATCAGAGTCAGGCCCATATAAAAAGAATTTACAATGCTTTAATAGAATTAGACTCTGAAACAGAATTGGTTAAAGACTGTATGATTAAATGGGCTCAGAATATCCAGGATCCGATCCCATTGGACTTATGGGAGACAATTTGGATTAGAAATGTTAAATTTACACAAGCTCAAAATTTGAGGGAAAATTTTTATAAAATGTTTTACAGATGGCATTTAGATCCTAAAAAATTATCTTGTATGTATCCAAATTTACAACCCAAATGTTGGAGATGTGGTAATATGGATGCGACATATTTTCATGTTTGGTGGAATTGTAAAAAGGTAAAGGCTTTTTGGATTATGATTTGGTGGAACATTCAAAAGATTTTTAAAAGGAAGATAAAGTTCACCCCTCAATTATTCCTATTGGGTATCTTTGTGGATTTAAATGACAAAGAAACTACTTTAATGTTGAATTTATTAACTGCAGCAAGGTTATTAGTAGGCTCGTATTGGAAGAAGGACTCGTTGCCTACTTTAGAAGAATGGATATTTAAAGTTTCTAACTTTGCAGAAATGGCAAAAATTTCTGCTTATTTGAAGGATCATACACAAGAAAGATATATTATTGTATGGAGAAGATGGATAGATTATATTCAGAAAAAATATGGGACTATAAAGTTTCATTTATTTTATGAGTAAATTTTATAGTAACTGTTGTAGAGATTTGTTTATATGACTTAATTTAAGGGGAGTTAAAGGTTAAATATGATGTTTTTTTTCTTTTTTCTTTCTTCTTTTCTTTTTTTATTATTGTTAACTTTCTTATTAATAACCCTGTACTCTGCTCTGGGAAGCGAGGGGGGGAGGGTTGAGGGTGGGTGGGTGGGTGAGTGAGTGGGTGGGTAATGATAATACAGTCATGGTAAATGCTTGGGCATTTCCCCTGTGCTGCGTTCATGTGTGTGAGATGGATGAGAGGGGAGGAAGGAGTAGGGAGGAAGTAGGATGGTTAGAAGGGGAGGGGAAGAGAGTAGGAGGGGAGGAGAGAAAGAGGAGGGAAGTGGGGAAGGATTAGAGAGGGTGGACGCAGCCTGGGGAGAATGGGCAGGCGGTACCAATGGTTAGGAATTTATTTTAATTGAATTGTATTTTGTATGAATAAATGGAAAATAAAAACTTTTTAATAAAAAAAAATATTTAGGACTTAGATTTATAAGGGAAATGAAAATTAGCCATTAGATTATAGTTTTGAATTGTAATACGGAAGTTGGTTTGTGACAATAAAAGATATTTTATTAGTAAATGATGAGGTACTAGAATGAGAAATAGAATATACTTGTGAAATAAAGTAAGAATGTAATTAACTGAATAATATATGTATTTTAGATATGATAACTATTTTGTAATGAAATAAGGAAAATTTGGGTTACCCGAAGTCTAAATATTATGGATATTAAAGGCTAACAACACTGTAATTGAAATTAGGTAAAATTTAAAAACAGGACTTGGATATGTATAAGTAAAATTATATTGACAAATGTATTAATTGACTGAGGTATAATTAGAAATGTATTAACTTGAATGTGATATAATAATTAAGGGAAATAGAGAGGGAACTTTAATGATGCAATCTGAGATATGTACAAAAGAATTTGTTACTGGACTATTGATTACCCAATTACCACGCTGCTTCCTAAGCATTTGGATGTAAAATTGAAAAATTAATAAAACTTGTTTATAAAAAAAATATTTTGGACAATGAAGGGAAATTGAAAGATAGACAAGATTTACAAGAACAAGGTATTGATCTATCATGGTGGCCATATCTGCAAATCCAAACGAGATATGAAAAAGATACTAAAATAATGGGATTTTATAAAGAACAGACAGAATTTGACCAGATACTGCTAAAAACAGATGAAAAACTGATTAAGAAACGCTATAAATATCTGTTAATCTTAAAGATGGAGGAGGAACAAGTATAGACATAATATAGAATTAGAAAACTGGCAAAGATTATGAGAAAGAAATGCTAAATTAACGAAAGCAGTGGCATATAAAGAAAACTTATATAAAATGTTTTACAGATGGAATTTAACACCAGTGAGATTAGCAAAAAAAGTTTTAAAAATACTTCAAACAAGTATTGGAAATGCAAACAAAAGTCAGGTACTTATTACCATATCTGGTGGACTAAAAGATTTTGGTCAAAAATACACTTAATGGTTGGAGAAAGTGACTAAAAAACAAATAGATTTTAAGCCAGAATTATTTAGGAATAATAGGAGCAAATTATGAGAAAGACTGTATATATTTAATTTTACATGTACGAGCTGCAGCAAGAATTGTATTTGACCAATATTGGAAAAATGAAAATTTACCAACAGAAGAACTAATTAAGAAAATTGGATAGATTGACTTTAAAGATAAAAGAGAAAGAAGATTCAGTGTATTTTAGAACATGGGATAATTTTTATCAGTGGCTAGAAAAACGAGTTAGAGAGAAAGGAACTTGATATGTAACATTGAATATACTGTATACTAGTAAGAAGACTAATATTAATTAACATATTGTTTGTGATAATTAATTATTATCACAATTAATTATTCATTTTTTAATATGCATGAACCCAGACAACATGCTGTTTGCTAATTATTAAGAATGTTATTTTAAAAAATCCTAACCCTAAACAACCCTATTCCTAATCCTATAAAAATTATATATGTGTGTGTGTGTGTTTGTAGATAGATGAGAGAGAGAGAGAGAGAAAGAGAAGAGATGTATAGATATAGATATAAAATAATATAAAAGAATTCAAACTCATCTTTCAGTGGAAAGGGGCCTTTTCCCAGGGTCCTCAGAGACCAGCCTTAAACACAGGTATTTGGAGGGAACCCCAAAGTCTGCATATTATATTAATTAGGACTGAACTAAAAAGGACAAATCAGGATTCATGCTGAATTACAAGAAAATGTCAGCACAGTGCTAAATTCCATCCCAGGAGTCCCAAAGGTGCTTTTTTAAGACGCAACTGGACTTCCTTGTTTTTCTTTGAAGACGTTTCGCTTCTCATCCAAGAAGCTTCTTCAGCTCTGACCGGATGGTGAGGAATGGAAGAATCTCCATAGACTTCCATCCAGGGAATTTTTAGGAAGAGAATAAAAAACAAAACCTCCAACATAGAAACATCCTGATACAAATCTGTTGCTTGGAATGTACACATGCCTGATCAAATTGCACCTCAAAAGCCATGTTTAGAGTTGGAAAAGATGCAGCAGGGCAGCCAAAATGATGAAGGAGGGTAGCAGCTCCCATCCTGGGAAAGATTGTGGTAGAAATTGGCTTTTAGCTCAGAGAAAAAGCAGGTGAGGGATAATCTGCAAGAGAGGCATCTTGACCAGGTGTGGTACAAGAAGCCTTTTTCTCCTTATTTCAGCATTAATACCTTTTACTTAGCTTGAATATTTTGCTTTACCAAAAGCAAAAATAATTAATTTTCTTATTGCTTTAATGGAATTTCATTGTTGTTTGCTACTATTTTGATAGTTTTAAGATGTTGGTTGTTTGGGGTGATTTTAATTTTGGCTGCCATGTTTACTCTGCTATTGTTAGGATAGTATATTGGTCATTTATTTATGTATCATATTTCAATGGCACCTATCTCTCTTCTTTGTCAACTTTGTTAGTTTTAATGTTAAGATTCATGATCTTAATATTTTAATGTTTTACCTTGTTTTTACACTGTAAGCCGCTTAGAATTGCCCCTAGATGGCTTTCAACATAAAAGCAAAGTAAATTATTAAAATATTAAGATCATAAATCTTAACATTAAAATTAACAAACTTGGCAAGGAAGGGAGCAAAGCACAAATAGGGTGAAGGTAGAATCTTCCGTTATATGGAACAATTGATCAGTCCCCAAGTCATGAAAGAGCCAAGGTTGCCTACCCCTGGTCTAGACACAGCATGGCCGTTGAATCTCAAGGCCTCGGTGGCTGTCTCCCCACGGCCAGTCTGTGGCATATTTCTTGACTGCCTGTGCTTTTCAATAGATGGTTGATCCTGAAAGGCAAAAGGTCTTTGCCCCTTGGATAGCTTCATTGGCTTGTTGTTCTAGTCATTAATTTGGTCTTCTTTAAAATTAGCAGAAAAAGTCACTCTGTTAAAGTTGGTAAAATTACCTTAAATTGAAATTGGAATTGAAGATGTGGGCAAACAAAAGATTTGTAGAGTGTAGATGCATGTACGGTGAAATCCCCGGAAGCCCCAATGGAAGCAGGATGAGTGCAGAGGGTTGTGTTGACAAATCTTCCTCCATAAAATAATTTTGCTCACAAACGTATCCTTTCCATCGCCCAAGGCAGGAGACACCACTGCAGTGCTTAAAACTGAGTTGTTCATAGATAGTTTGAGGTATTTGCTTATTTCAGTCCCAGCTGTTTTAAAGCAATGGGCGAATATCTGAGTTAGACCAATCCAAGCGGAGAAATGATTGGAGTAGCTTTCAGGACTGACAGCTCAGTGGAGCCTCCTTGTGCTTTGCTCTGGATTTCCACTGCTAGCAGCAAAGGGCTGCCGAGGGCTGCTGCTTTCTTGCTGTGCATGCGGCTGACTCTGAAGGTGCTCAGCCTCCATATTAGCCCGCAGTGTGTATCCTTCGGTACCAGCTTCAGATGGCTGCTGCTCCCTCCCTTCTTTTGTGGGCCTCCCAGAGACCCCTGATGCCTGGTTCTGGTCCCATTTGCTATTAATTATTGCACAGAAACATAACTCATGGGAAAAGAGAAGTCTGCTCTAGCAGCTACTATGCAAGCAGCTGCAGCTACTCGGAAGGTCCGCAGTCAGCGGCTCTGCACGTCTAAGGGCCAGGCGCTGGGACTGCTACCTTCATGTGGGGGGGATTTAGCTGGCCTTAGTCAGAAAAGCTGAGTCGGGCTTCCAATCTCATCCAGCAACAGGCACCTCCAGGTTGTCCAGCCAAAGCTAGAGAGCAAATGCTCAGTTCAGAAGAGCCTCCTCGCGCTGTTGAGGGATGCAGAAATGGAGCCATCCCTGGTGCCTCTCCTCAGCATCCCCTAAGGCCTCCCTCTGCTCTTCCTTCCCTTTCAGACCAACATCCCTTTCCTGCAGAACGTGCTCAGTAATAATCAGTTCCTCCATGGCACTGTGGACACCCAGTTTATTGATGAAAACCCAGACCTTTTCCATCTGCGGCCTGGCCAGAACAGAGCTCAGAAGCTGCTCCACTACCTGGGTAGGTTTAGAATACTGCCCTTGAACAGGGCCCTGGGGACTATGTTCTCCCCCCCCCCATGCTCAAGAAAGGAACCCAAATTTGGGCCTCCATGACCAATGGCTGCCTCTTTTCTGCCTGGACACATCCAGCAGAAGGGGACTCACTATCACTACTGTTACTATTAAGAATCCCCCCCCATTTAACCAGAATCTGCTTTCCTGTCCCTTAAACCCTTGTTCCACGCTCTCTCCCTGGAGTGGCAGAGATCCTAGCTCGGCTTACTTCTGTGCTCCCTCCCTTCGGGTCCTTGATGGGTTCACACGTTGGGTCTTGACTGGGCAGGGAGGGAGAAAGGAATCCAAATGAATATTAATCTTGGGGTTACTTTTTAGAAACGGAGGCCCAGAACCAGGTTAGGGGACGGGCAACCCTTTCTGTCATCATGCAAGTGGCCAGGAGGATCTGCAGGCAGTCTCCTCCATTGACTTCTCCTTTTCCTTTCCAGGACACGTCATGGTAAATGGCCCCACCACGCCCATCCCTGTGAAAGCCCGGCCTTCGCCCATTGACCCGGTGGTCCCTGCAGTTCCCTTAGGTGAGTTGCTCCCAGAAGCCTCCTTGATTTCCAGAAGAACCAGGGCAGCATTTTCACTCACAGCTTAACAAAGAAAAGGGGGGAGGGGGATAGAATGCAAGGGTGGGGGCAATTGCATCTGAGCACCGTCTGTTCTGGTGAGAGAGTGCCCAACCCAAGGACACATCGAGCAGGAGGCTAGTGTGGCTCGCCGGTTTCTCATAACAAAATGAACAGAAGTGATTGGTGGGCATAATGGACTTTGGATGGGCCGCAGGGAAAGGGGGGAATTAACTATGCTAGCTGGTTTTGCTTTGTCTGTGCCAATATGGTTTATTCAGTGAAGTTTATACTCTTGGTAAAATAATGTCCCAGGAGTTTCTTTTTCTGGATCCGCCAACTGGACAGTTGACATTGAACCAGCTTGGGTTTAAGCCCTCCCAGCAGCCCTCTGACTGCAGCAAAGGAAAATGCTCGGCTGGACTTTCCTCTCTGCTGGCTGCCATGGCTGACTAACGCTGGCCTTCAGGAAGCCTGCTGCTGGCTGCTGCTGCTGCTACTGCTGCCCTGAGTTGCAGAAGCATTTTAGGCCAAGGGGACCATTTACAATGCGTGGTTAGTTACTTGCTGACTTGGTGGGACTGATAAACTACCCAAGTCTGCGGCAACTCTCTGCAGCCTCCATTCCAATGTACAGGAATAGGGTTAAAAACAGAATTCGCACACAGCAGCATGCAGTCCCAACCAGACGCAATTATCTTTTGATTTATTTGATTTGCCTAAGTGGCTCTGGAAAGCTCCCATCGTTGAGAAAACATCAACCAAATGGAAGCAAGTTAAAACAGAGATACAAGGATATACAATCCATCAATAAAACTTCATTGAAATGAAGTAATAGGCATCCATTCTCCAAGATTGCAACAAAAACTATGTCATTCTCCTGGAGAAGCCTTAATGGCCTTTGGGGAAACAGAGACTCAGCATCATCAATATAAGCCTGTTGAGGGAATGGAAGGAAAGGTAGGAAAGAGAATTAGCTCGAGTGACCTAGTGAAGAAGCAGCTTGGCATGATTCCGACAGACGAGACCAGTAAAAATAGAACTCCAAGGCAAAAGGTTTCCTTAAAGAACATATTTATTTGGCTACATCAGTGATGGCAAACCTTTTAGAGACCGAGTGCCCAAAAACTGCCCCCGCCCCTGCTTCACCTCCCCCCATCCTGCCCCTGCTCTGCCCCCCCAACCTCCGCCCCGCCTGCCCACAGGACCACTCACCGCCTCCAAGGCCTGCCGCAGATCGCCCAGGCAGCCCAGCAGCGCTATGGCGGCCACACTCTCTGCCCGTGCCCTGCAGCATCAACTGCATGATGGGGTGTGAAGGCAGAGTCTTGTCTACGCTGCCTGGCTGCCATGTCCTTGGCTGTGCTGCTCCGTGTGAGCCACGCTCAAGGGCAACTCTCCTTCAGGGGGGCTGCTGGAGAGTAGGGAGTCACGGGGAGATGCAAGGCTGGGATAACGGCACGTGTGCCCACAGGGAGGGTTCTGAGTGCCGCCTCTGGCATCTGTGCCATAGGTTCACCACCACTGGGCTACATGATCAAAAGTGAAACTAAGACTGAAGTTCCCTCCCAAAGGTTACAAAGTTACAAAGTAATATGTCATAATCACATTCTCCAATAAACTACTTTGGTGGGCTTCCTAACAAAAGTTTCAGCCAGCCAAAACTCAGGCAGCAATGACCTTGCTTCCCACAGAACAATTTATTGTTTTGACTAAGCTAAAAAATGCTCATTCCCCCCCCCCTTCCAACTCTGTGGCAACTGAAAACGAAGTGGAAATGGCTTTAGCCAAATTCATTTGCAATGTTGACACAACTTCCTCCCTCCCAACCACCCCATCGCACACAAAAGAACTTGTGTCCAGACCCTCTTCAGAAGGGCCAGGACACACTGCAGCACCACAGCACTAAGAAAAGCAGAAGAGAAATGGCTGCTTGACATCTTTCTCCGTAATAGCTGTCCCAAAATCCAAACCACCACACACCAGACAGCTAACCGCCACACAAAAACGAACCCTACCATACACAAAAGCGGTGTCAGAAATGACAGCCAAAATTCTCCAACCCCAAGAATAGCGATAGCACACAAACCCACAGCCACACTCTGCCAGGAATTATCTAGAACCAAAGACAAGACACAGAAGGATGAAAGAAACAATTCCATCTACAAAATCAACTGTAACTATTCTATGTGAGACAAACATCATGTCAGTTAAAAACTAGGATCCACGAACACCAGCTGGCAGCCAAACACCACAATCCCAAATCCCCAATCAGTATCCATGTTGACACCAAACTACACCAGTTTAATTGGAGCAACACTAAAATCATTGGCCACGCTGCCACCTGGCACACCCAGGAGTTCCCCGAAGCCTGGCCCTCCACAAGCAGTTCCATCAACAGACACATTGACCCACAATCAGCCTATGAACCCCTTAGAATCCAAATCAACCGCACAGCCATCTGGAGGCAGCACCGGGGGCCAGCCCTGAAGCCCCTCCCCCCAGCAGTTTGCCTTCCAGTGACCTGACCTGATATAATCTCCCCACTGATAGTTCACACGCTCCAAGGGCTCTGACCTGAAGCACCTCCTCACCACAAGCCTCTCTCTGGCCCATCACAAAACTCTCACTTGACACTCCCACACCTGAAGCCCTTATCAAAAGTAGAACACTGACACAGACACCCACTAAACTGAAGTTGTTATCTAGCCTGGTCACAAAACGTTTGCTTGGAGAACAAACCTTCACCCTCATAAACAATTTTAGTAAGTTATCACTTTCTGTTAAAATACAATAAATAATCTCTTCTCATATTTTGTCTCTTATCATAAATAAATCTAAAGAGCCTTGTTGTTCAGTCCTGCTCAGCAAAAATCCATTAAAAGTTACTGGAGATAACAACATCTCTATTTTAGCTTTGCTTGAATAAACCTAATTTATATTCCTTTCCAGGGATGGTATAAGGTCTCCTGCCTTGAGCAGGGGGGTGGGCTAAAAGACCTCTGAGGTCCCTTCCAGCCCTAGCTTCTATGTTCTACTTTTAACAATCTTGATTTTTAATACCTTGAAATGCTGTCCTAGAACTTGGTTTCTTTCCATTTATTTTCTTCGTCCTGTCTCACAAAATTCTTCAAAACACCAATAAGACTCTTTTGCACAACCACTATGGGCAACCTCAGTAAAAGTCATTTTACAACCTGAGATCTCCACAGCCCCATTACCAAGGAGGATCTAGTTCTGTGTTTCCTTCTCGAGTCAGCTGCTTCTCAGCCCCAGCAGATCCCCATCCTCTCCTGCACCCCCCTGGCAGAGGCCCTGGCAAAAGACGGAGGACCAGGCCAAGGACCCCCAGTACGGGTGTTGGCCAGGCATCCTCTGCAAGAATCCCCAGACAGGACAGATGGGAAGCTAGGCCTGCTGCTGCGTGCGGCTCTATCAGCCAGGATGCTGGGTGGCTCAGGCCTCTGCTGGGACTTCCCACCCTAAGGGGCCTCTCTTGGGTAAATCCCGGTTAAGGGCGTCCTTCAGCAACAGTAGGGAAAGGGAAAGGCTGGGCTCATGGTGAAATCACTGCTTCTACCTGGTCGAGAGAGAATTCCCCTCCCCTTGCAGGAATAGCAAAAGTTAGTGTAGAGCAGAAATGTCCTCACAGCGCTCCCCCTCTTCTGCCCCCCCAGTCTCCCCAAAAGGCCTTTGGTCCCACCTTCCAGGGCAGCGGAAGAGTCCTTGGCCCACAGTGGACAGAAAGGTTTGTAATGACAGGCTTGCTTATTTATTTATTTATTTATTTATTTATGAGACTTATATACCGCTTTAAGTGCAAGCACTCTCTAAGCGGTGTACACCAGTAAGCAATGTATGTATATATCGGATCACAAACCCAAACTCTGGCTCAGATATGTAGACGACACCTTCATAATCTGGCCACATGGGAAAGAAAAACTGGACAACTTCCTCACACACCTCAACAGCCTACACCCCAAAATACAGTTCACCATGGAAACAGAAGCTAACAACCAACTTCCCTTCCTGGATGTCTTAGTCTACAAGAAATCCAATGGCTCCCTAGGACACACCATCTACCAGAAGAAAACACACACAAACCGCTATCTGCACGCTCTCTCACACCACCACCCAGCACAGATCAACTCTGTAGCCAAGACACTCATCTCCAGAACAAAACGCTTAGCTGACGAACAACACCTAAAACCCGAACTACACACTCTCACCAATGTACTAACATCCAATGGATTCCATAGAAATAAGATTACAAACCTAATCCAAAAAGAAACCCCCACTAAAATCCAAGACAAAGAACAAGAAAACGGCAAAGCCCTCCTCCCATACATAAAAGGCACCACAGACAGAATCAGTAAGATCCTCCATAAACACAACATCAAAACAGCATTCTGCACAAACAGAAAAATATCCACCATCCTTAGAAACCCCAAAGATAAAATTGAATTAGAAAATCAAGGAGTATACGAAATCCCATGCACCACTTGTCCCACCACATACATCGGACAAACCAACAGAAGAATAAGTGCACGCATTGAAGAACATAAGAACTCAGTCAAAAAAGAGGAACCAACATCTTCCCTGGTCCAACACCTTAAAGCCACAGGACACGAAATTGACTTTAAAAATACCAGAACCATTGCCAAAAGTGAACATTTTAATAACAGAATAATCAGAGAAGCCATCGAGATAGAAAAACGCCCACACAGCATGAACAAGCGAGGATGATACCTCCCGCCTAACCAGCCATTTGGAAACCTGCCCTTATTGACAAACGACTCCCTAACCCCAAAATCTTAAACCCCTCTGCAACTCAGATAACCTGAGCAAACCAAACAGAACACTCCCCAGCCAATCAGAGCACAGCCAAGCCCCTAACCATTCAGAACACACCTCCACCCAATCAGAACACAGCCAAGCTCCCACCCAATCAGTTCATACCCTCACTGGCAGTTAAAAGGAAGAAACAGCTAAAACCACACATTGCTGCTCAAAGCAAGAAGCTAAAAACACCAGCCTGAAGATGACGAATGTGACTTCGTCGAAACGTTGCCAAGACACTTCCAATTTTACGCGGGAGAAAACCCGAACAACCAAAGACCTATATACAAATACCCGCGAAAACCTCAGAACAACAAATATCGAACCTCTACGGGGAGGAAATCCACCATCTGACCAGGACCTATGAAAAACTTGAAGTCCAAAGAGCTTCCATTTTATGTGACCTCGCATTCCTACGTAACTGCCGAGATCAAAATCTAATCCCCACATGTTTCCAACTGAAATTCCACTCCAACTCTGCAGCCACCAAACGGATCCTGAAAAGAACAGAATTGGCCCTAATCAGAAATGAACTTCACACAAAAAGATTCCTCCTAGACGAATTAACAAAGATCTCCTCACACTCCACCTCAAACTCAGCAACAAGATCCACCCCGCACTTTGGGACAAATCCAAACAACTCGCCGTCTGGAGAGCCGAAACACAGACCACCTCAAGACAGATCTACACACACCAACAAACTCCGAAGACTACAAGAACGCCAGAAACAAAACCCCTCCTCCCTCCCAGCCCACACCATGAAACAAACAGTGCATAACATCTCAGATAGGATCCTCACCAAAGCCGAAAACAATGTCCTTTCCAAAGGATTCAACTTTGCAGTCGCTCCCAAACACATCCCCACTGAAACCATTATATGTGAAGTTGAAACCAGCCTGACCAAAATCAACCCCGATGACGCTAACAAAATCAGACTCAAAATCACCAACATCCTCTGCACCAGCAAGCCACCCAAAGGCAACTTACCCAAAGAGGAACAGACAGCACTACGTAACCTGAAAGAAGACACCAGCATAATAATCCTACCAGCAGACAAGGGCAACGCCACGGTGGTTATGAACACATCTGACTACCAAACCAAATTAACCAACCTACTCCAAGACTCCACATACAAACCACTAAATACAGATCCCACCACCTACCTGGAAAAAACCACCAGAACCAAGATAAAAGCCTCCCCCATTAGCGAAGAGATCCAGCAAAGAATCATTCCCAGAGAGAAATCATCCAGATGCCCTAAACTCTATGGTCTCCCCAAGATACACAAAGAAGGAACCCCACTCAGACCTATAGTCAGCTCCATAGGCTCACCTCTACAAAACCTAGCCAAATTTCTCGACAAACAACTACAGCCCTATGCAGAATCCATCACCTCACACGTAAAAAACTCATTCCAGTTTCTAGAGATCATAAAGAAACAAAACTTACAGCCCAGCGACCTACTCGTGAGCTTCGATGTCATATCCCTCTTCACCCAAGTGCCTATCAAAGAAGCCTTGACAGCTATCCAAAACAAATATAACCCCCCCAAATACATCTTAGATCTGACCAACCACTGCCTATCCAACACATACTTCATCTATAATGGACAAAAATACAAACAAACAGAAGGAGCACCCATGGGATCACCCCTCTCACTTGTCATTGCCAACCTCTACATGGAACACTTTGAAACCCAAGCTCTAGAAAAATTGGATCACAAACCCAAACTCTGGCTCAGATACGTAGACGACACCTTCATAATCTGGCCACATGGGAAAGAAAAACTGGACAACTTCCCACACACCTCAACAGCCACACCCCAAAATACAGTTCACCATGGAACAGAAGCTAACAAAACCAACCAACTTCCCTTCCTGGATGTCTTAGTCTACAAGAAAATCCAATGGCTCCCATAGGACACACCATACTACCAGAAGAAAACACACACAAATACGCTATCTGCACGCTTCCACACCAACACCCAGCACAGATCAACTCTGTAGCCAAGACAATAATCTCCAGAACAAAAGCTTAGCTGCGAACCAACAACTAAAAACCGAACTACACACTCTCACCACTGTACTAACATCCAATGGATTCCATAGAAATAAGATTACAAACCTAATCCGAAAAGAAACCCCCACTAAAATCCAAGACAAAGAACAAGAAAACAGCAAAGCCCTCCTCCCATACATAAAAGGCACCACAGACAGAATCAGTAAGATCCTTCATAAACACAACATCAAACCAGCATTCTGCACAAACAGAAAAATATCCACCATCCTTAGAAACCCCAAAGATAAAATTGAATTAGAAAATCAAGGAGTATACGAAATCCCATGCACCACTTGTCCCACCACATACATCGGACAAACCAACAGAAGAATAAGTGCACGCATTGAAGAACATAAGAATTCAGTCAAAAAAGAGGAACCAACATCTTCCCTGGTCCAACACCTTAAAGCCACAGGACATGAAATTGACTTTAAAAATACCAGAACCATTGCCAAAAGTGAACATTTTAATAAAAGAATAATCAGAGAAGCCATCGAGATAGAAAAACGCCCACACAGCATGAACAAGCAAGATGATACCTCCCGCCTACCAGCCATTTGGAAACCCGCCCTCATTGACAAACGACTCCCTAACACAAAATCTTAAAACCCCTCTGCAACTCAGACTAACCTGAGCACAACCAAACAGAACACTCCCCCAGCCAATCAGAGCACAGCCAAGCCCCTAACCATTCAGAACACACCTCCACCCAATCAGAACACAGCCAAGCTCCCATCCAATCAGTTCATACCCTCACTGGCAGTTAAAAGGAAGAAACAGCTAAAAACACACATTGCTGCTCAAAGCAAGAAGCTAAAAACACCAGCCTGAAGATGACGAATGTGACTTCGTCGAAACGTTGCAAAGACACTTCCAATTTTACGCGGGAGAAAACCCGAACAACCAAAGACCTATATACAAATACCCGCGAAAACCTCAGAAAACAAATATCGAACCTCTACGGGGAGGAAATCCACCATCTGACCAGGACCTATGAAAAACTTGAAGTCCAAAGAGCTTCCATTTTATGTGACCTCGCATTCCTACGTAACTGACGAGATCAAAATCTAATCCCCACATGTTTCCAACTGAAATTCCACTCCAACTCTGCAGCCACCAAACGGATCCTGAAAAGAACAGAATTGGCCCTAATCAGAAATGAACTTCACACAAAACGATTCCTCCTAGACCGAATTAACAAAGATCTCCTCACCACTCCACCTCAAACTCAGCACAAGATCCACCCCGCACTTTGGGAAAAATCCAAACAACTTGCCGTCTGGAGAGCCGAAACACAGACCACCCTCAAGACAGATACACACACCAACAAACTCCGAAGACTACAAGAACGCCAGAAACAAACCCCTCCTCCCTCACAGCCACACATGAAGCAAACAGTGCATAACATCTCAGATAGGATCATCACCAAAGCCGAAACCAATGTCCTTTCCAAAGGATTCAACTTTGCAGTCGCTCCCAAACACATCCCCACTGAAACCATTATATGTGGAGTTGAAACCAGCCTGACCAAAATCAACCCCGATGACGCTAAAAAAATCAGACTCAAAATCACCAACATCCTCTGCACCAGCAAGCCACCCAAAAGCAACTTACCCAAAGAGGAACAGACAGCACTACGTAACCTGAAAGAAGACACCAGCATAATAATCCCCCCCCCCCCCCCCCCCCCCCCCCCCCCCTCCCCCCTACCAGCAGAAAAGGGCAGCCACGGTGGGTATGAAACACATACGACTACCAACCAAAATTAACCAACCTACTCCAAGACTCCAACTACAAACCCCTAAATACAGATCCAACACCTACCTGGAAAAAAACCCCCAGAACTAAGATAAAAGCGCCACCATTAGCGAAGAGATCCAGAAAAGAATCATTCCTAGAGAGAAATCATCCAGATGCCCTAAACTCTATGGTCTCCCCAAGATACACAAAGAAGGAACCCCACTCAGACCTATAGTCAGCTCCATAGGCTCACCTCTACAAAACCTAGCCAAATTTCTCGCCAAACAACTACAGCCCTATGCAGAATCCATCACCTCACACGTAAAAAACTCATTCCAGTGTATAGAGATCATAAAGAAACAAAGCTTACAGCCCAGCGACCTACTAGTGAGCTTCGATGTAATATCCCTCTTCACCCAAGTGCCTATCAAAGAAGCCTTGACAGCTATTCAAAACAAATATAACCCCCCCAAACACATCTTAGATCTGACCAACCACTGCCTATCCAACACATACTTCATCTATAACGGACAAAAATACAAACAAACAGAAGGAGCACCCATGGGATCACCCCTCTCACCTGTCATTGCCAACCTCTACATGGAACACTTTGAAACCCAAGCTCTAGAAAAATCGGATCACAACCCAAAATCTGGCTCAGATTATGTAGACGACACCTCATATAATCTGGGGGAGGCGCCACATGGGAAAGAAAAAATGGACAACTTCCTCACACACCTCAACAGCCTACACCCCAAAATACAGTTCACCATGGAAACAGAAGCTAACAACCAACTTCCCTTCCTGGATGTCTTAGTCTACAAGAAATCCAATGGCTCCCTAGGACACACCATCTACCAGAAGAAAACACACACAAACCGCTATCTGCACGCTCTCTCACACACCACCCAGCACAGATCAACTCCGTAGCCAAGGCACTCATCTCCAGAACAAAATGCTTACCTGATGAACAACACCTAAAAACCGACCTACACCACTCTCACCAATGTACTAACATCCAATGGATTCAATAGAAATAAGATTACAAACCTAATCCAAAAAGAAACCCCCACCAAAATCCAAGACAAAAAACAAGAAAACGGCAAAGCCCTCCTCCCATACATAAAAGGCACCACAGACAGAATCAGTAAGATCCTTCATAAACACAACATCAAAACAGCATCCTGCACAAACAGAAAAATATCCACCATCCTTAGAAACCCCAAAGATAAAATTGAATTAGAAAATCAAGGAGTATACGAAATCCCATGCACCACTTGTCCCACCACATACATTGGACAAACCAACAGAAGAATAAGTGCACGCATTGAAGAACATAAGAACTCAGTCAAAAAAGAGGAACAAACATCTTCCCTGGTCCAACACCTTAAAGCCACAGGACATGAAATTGACTTTAAAAATACCAGAACCATTGCCAAAAGTGAACATTTTAATAACAGAATAATCAGAGAAGCCATCGAGATAGAAAAACGCCCACACCGCATGAACAAGCGAGATGATACCTCCCGCCTACCAGCCATTTGGAAACCTGCCCTTATTGACAAACGACTCCCTAACCCCAAAATCTGAAACCCCTCTGCAACTCAGACTAACCTGAGCACACCCAAACAGAACACTCCCCCAGCCAATCAGAGCACAGCCAAGCCGCTAACCTCAGAACACACCTCCACCCAATCAGAAACACAGCCAAGCTTCCAATCCAATCAGTTTCATACCCTCAATGCAGTTAAAAGAAGAAACCAGCTAAAACCACACATTGCTGCTCAAAGCAAGAAGCTAAAAACACCAGCCTGAAGATGACGAATGTGACTTCGTCGAAACGTTGCCAAGACAATTCCAATTTTACGCGGGAGAAAACCCGAACAACCAAAGACCTATATACAAATACCCGCGAAAACCTCAGAAAACAAATATCGAACCTCTACGGGGAGGAAATCCACCATCTGACCAGGACCTATGAAAAACTTGAAGTCAAAAGAGCTTCCATTTTATGTGGACCTCGCATTCCTACGTAACTGCCGAGATCAAAATCTAATCCACACATGTTTCCAACTGAAATTCCACTCCAACTCTGCAGCCACCAAACGGATCCTGAAAAGAACAGAATTGGCCCTAATCAGAAATGAACTTCACACAAAAAGATTCCTCCTAGAACGAATTAACAAAGATCTCCTCACACTCCACCTCAAACTCAGCAACAAGATCCACCCCGCACTTTGGGACAAATCCAAACAACTCGCCGTCTGGAGAGCCGAAACACAGACCACACTCAAGACAGATACACACACCAACAAACTCCGAAGACTACAAGAACGGCAGAAACAAACCCCTCCTCCCTCACAGCCACACATGAAACAAACAGTGCATAACATATCAGATAGGATCCTCACCAAAGCCGAAACCAATGTCCTTTCCAAAGGATTCAACTTTGCAGTCGCTCCCAAGCACATCCCCACTGAAACCATTATATGTGGAGTTGAAACCAGCCTGACCAAAATCAACCCCGACGACGCTAACAGAATCAGACTCGAAATCACCAACATCCTCTGCACCAGCAAGCCACCAAAAAGCAACTTACCAAAAGAGGAACAGACAGCACTAAGTAACCTGAAAGAAGACACCAGCATAATAATCCTACCAGCAGACAAGGGCAACGCCACGGTGGTTATGAACACATATGACTACCAAACCAAATTAACCAACCTACTCCAAGACTCCACATACAAACCCCTAAATACAGATCCCACCACCTACCTGGAAAAAAAAAACCACCAGAACCAAGATAAAAAGCCTCCCCCATTAGCGAAGAGGATCCAGCAAAGAATCATTCCCAGAGAGAAATCATCCAGATGCCCTAAACTCTATGGTCTCCCCAAGATACACAAAGAAGGAACCCCACTCAGACCTATAGTCAGCTCCATAGGCTCACCTCTACAAAACATAGCCAAATTTCTCGCCAAACAACTACAGCCCTATGCAGAATCCATCACCTCACACGTAAAAAACTCATTCCAGTTTATAGAGATCATAAAGAAACAAAGCTTACAGCCCAGCGACCTACTAGTGAGCTTCGATGTCATATCCCTCTTCACCCAAGTGCCTATCAAAGAAGCCTTGACAGCTATTCAAAACAAATAAAACCCCCCCAAACACATCTTAGATCTGACCAACCACTGCCTATCCAACACATACTTCATCTTATAACGGACAAAAATACAAACAAACAGAAGGAGCACCACATGGATCACCCTCTCACTGTTCATTTACAAACCTCTACATCGAAAAACTTTGAAACCCAAGCTCTAGAAAAATCGGATACAAACCAAACTCTGCTTCAGGATATGTAGACGACACCTTCATAATCTGGCCACATGGGAAAGAAAAACTGGACAACTTCCTCACACACCTCAACAGCCTACACCCCAAAATACAGTTCACCATGGAAACAGAAGCTAACAACCAACTTCCCTTCATGGATGTCTTAGTCTACAAGAAATCCAATGGCTCCCTAGGACACACCATCTACCAGAAGAAAACACACACAAACGCTATCTGCACGCTCTCTCACACCACCACCCAGCACAGATCAACTCTGTAGCCAAGACACTCATCTCCAGAACAAAACGCTTAGCTGACGAACAACACCTAAAACCCGAACTACACACTCTCACCAATGTACTAACATCCAATGGATTCCATAGAAATAAGATTACAAACCTAATCCAAAAAGAAACCCCCACCAAAATCAAAGACAAAGAACAAGAAAACGGCAAAGCCCTCCTCCCATACATAAAAGGCACCACAGACAGAATCAGTAAGATCCTTCATAAACACAACATCAAAAAAGCATTCTGCACAAACAGAAAAATATCCACCATCCTTAGAAACCCCAAAGATAAAATTGAATTAGAAAATCAAGGAGTATACGAAATCCCATGCACCACTTGTCCCACCACATACATCGGACAAACCAACAGAAGAATAAGTGCACGCATTGAAGAACATAAGAACTCAGTCAAAAAAGAGGAACCAACATCTTCCCTGGTCCAACACCTTAAAGCCACAGGACATGAAATTGACTTTAAAAATACCAGAACCATTGCCAAAGTGAACATTTTAATAACAGAATAATCAGAGAAGCCATCGAGATAGAAAAACGCCCACACAGCATGAACAAGCGAGATGATACCTCCCGCCTACCAGCCATTTGGAAACCTGCCCTTATTGACAAACGACTCCCTAACCCCAAAATCTTAAACCCCTCTGCAACTCAGACTAACCTGAGCACAACCAAACAGAACACTCCCCCAGCCAATCAGAGCACAGCCAAGCCCCTAACCATTCAGAACACACCTCCACCCAATCAGAACACAGCCAAGCTCCCATCCAATCAGTTCATACCCTCACTGGCAGTTAAAAGGAAGAAACAGCTAAAACCACACATTGCTGCTCAAAGCAAGAAGCTAAAAACACCAGCCTGAAGATGACGAATGTGACTTCGTCGAAACGTTGCCAAGACACTTCCAATTTTACGCGGGAGAAAACCCGAACAACCAAAGACCTATATACAAATACCCGCGAAAACCTCAGAAAACAAATATTGAACCTCTACGGGGAGGAAATCCACCATCTGACCAGGACCTATGAAAAACTTGAATGTCAAAGAACTTCCATTTTATGTGACTCGCCATTGCCTACGTAACTGCCGAGATCAAAATCTAAATCCCAATATGTTTCACATGAAATTCCACTCCAACTCTGCAGCCACAAACGGATCTGAAAAGAACAGAATTGGCCCTAATCAGAAATGAACTTCACACAAAAAGATTCCTCCTAGACCGAATTAAACAAAGATCTCCTCACACTCCACCTCAAACTTCAGCAACAAGATCCACCCTCACTTTGGGACAATCCCAACAACTCGCCGTTGGAGAGCGAAACACAGACACCCTCAGAAGATACACACACCAACAAAACTCGAAGACTACAGAACGCCAGAAACAAACCCCTCCCTCACTCACAGCCACACATGAAACAAACAGTGCAGAACATTCTCAGATAGGATCCTCACCAAACGCCGAACCAATGTCCTTTCCAAGGATTCAACTTTGCAGTCGCTCCCAAACACATCCCCACTGAAACCATTATATGTGGAGTTGAAACCAGCCTGACCAAAATCAAACCCGATGACGCTAACAAAATCAGACTCAAAATCACCAACATCCTCTGCACCAGCAAGCCACCCAAAAGCAACTTACCCAAAGAGGAACAGACAGCACTACGTAACCTGAAAGAAGACACCAGCATAATAATCATACCAGCAGACAAGGGCAACGCCACGGTGGTTATGAACACATCTGACTACCAAACCAAATTAACCAACCTACTCCAAGACTCCACATACAACCCCCTAAATACAGATCCCACCACCTACCTGGAAAAAACCACCAGAACCAAGATAAAAGCCTCCCCCATTAGCGAAGAGATCCAGCAAAGAATCATTCCCAGAGAGAAATCATCCAGATGCCCTAAACTCTATGGTCTCCCCAAGATACACAAAGAAGGACCCCCACTCAGACCTCTAGTCAGCTCCATAGGCTCACCTCTACAAAACCTAGCAAAATTTCTCGCCAAACAACTACAGCCCTATGCAGAATCCATCACCTCACATGTAAAAAACTCATTCCAGTTTATAGAGATCATAAAGAAACAAAACTTACATCCCAGCGACCTACTAGTGAGCTTCGATGTCATATCCCTCTTCACCCAAGTGCCTATCAAAGAAGCCTTGACAGCTATCCAAAACAAATATAACCCCCCCAAAAACATCTTAGATCTGACCAACCACTGCCTATCCAACACATACTTCATCTATAATGGACAAAAATACAAACAAACAGAAGGAGCACCCATGGGATCACCCTCTCACCTGTCATTGCAAACCTCTACATGGAACACTTTGAAACCCAAGCTCTAGAAAAATCGGATCACAAACCCAAACTCTGGCTCAGATACGTAGACGACACCTTCATAATCTGGCCACAGGGGAAAGAAAAACTGGACAACTTCCTCACACACCTCAACAGCCTACACCCCAAAATACAGTTCACCATGGAAAAAGAAGCTAACAACCAACTTCCCTTCCTGGATGTCTTAGTCTACAAGAAATCCAATGGCTCCCTAGGACACACCATCTACCAGAAGAAAACACACACAAACCGCTATCTGCACGCTCTCTCACACCACCACCCAGCACAGATCAACTCTGTAGCCAAGACACTCATCTCCAGAACAAAACGCTTAGCTGACGAACAACACCTAAAACCCGAACTAAACACTCTCACCAATGTAATAACATCCAATGGATTCCATAGAAATAAGATTACAAACCTAATCCAAAAAGAAACCCCCACCAAAATCCAAGAAAAAGAACAAGAAAACGGCAAAGCCCTCCTCCCATACATAAAAGGCACCACAGACAGAATCAGTAAGATCCTTCATAAACACAACATCAAAACAGCATTCTGCACAAACAGAAAAATATCCACCATCCTTATAAACCCCAAAGATAAAATTGAATTAGAAAATCAAGGAGTATACGAAATCCCATGCACCACTTGTTCCACCACATACATCGGACAAACCAACAGAAGAATAAGTGCACGCATTGAAGAACATAAGAACTCAGTCACAAAAGAGGAACCAACATCTTCCCTGGTCCCAAACAACCTTAAAGCACAGGGACCGAATGACTTTAAAAATACCAGAACACTATTGCCAAAAGTGAACATTTAATAACAGAAATAATCAGAGAAGCCATCGAGATAGAAAAATGCCCCACACAAGCATGAAACAAGCGAGATGATACCTCCCGCCTACCAGCCAGTGGAAACCTGCCCTTATGACCAAAGACTCCCTAACCCCAAAAATTGAAAACCCTCTGCAACTAAGACTACCTGAGCACAACCAAACAGAACACTCCCCAGCCAATCAGAGCACAGCCAAGCCCTAAACCATTCAGAACACAACCTCCACCCAATCAGAACACAGCCAAGCTCCCATCCAATCAGTTCATACCCTCACTGGCAGTTAAAAGGAAGAAACAGCTAAAACCACACATTGCTGCTCAAAGCAAGAAGCTAAAAACACAAGCCTGAAGATGACGAATGTGACTTCGTCGAAACGTTGCCAAGACACTTCCAATTTTACGCGGGAGAAAACCCGAACAACCAAAGAACTATATACAAATACCCGCGAAAACCTCAGAAAACAAATATCGAACCTCTACGGGGAGGAAATCCACCATCTGACCAGGACCTATGAAAAACTTGAAGTCCAAAGAGCTTCCATTTTATGTGACCTCGCATTCCTACGTAACTGCCGAGATCAAAAATCTAATCCCCACATGTTTCCAACTGAAATTCCACTCCAACTCTGCAGCCACCAAACGGATCCTGAAAAGAACAGACTTGGCCCTAATCAGAAATGAACTTCACACAAAAAGATTTCCTCCTAGACGAATTAACAAAGATCTCCCACACTCCAACTCAAACTCAGCAACAAGATTCCACCCCGCGCTTTGGGACAAATCCAAACAACTCGCTGTCTGGAGAGCCAAAACACAGACCACCCTCAAGACAGACACACACACCAACAAACTCCGAAGACTACAAGAACGCCAGAAACAAACCCCTCCTCCCTCACAGCCACACATGAAACAAACAGTGCATAACATCTCAGATAGGATCCTAACCAAAGCCGAAACCAATGTCCTTTCCAAAGGATTCAACTTTGCAGTCGCTCCCAAACACATCCCCACTGAAACCATTATATGTGAAGTTGAAACCAGCCTGACCAAAATCAAACCCGATGACGCTAACAAAATCAGACTCAAAATCACCAACATCCTCTGCACCAGCAAGCCACCCAAAAGCAACTTACCCAAAGAGGAACAGACAGCACTACGTAACCTGAAAGAAGACACCAGCATAATAATCCTACCAGCAGCCAAGGGCAACGCCACGGTGGTTATGAACACATCTGACTACCAAACCAAATTAACCAACCTACTCCAAGACTCCACATCCAAACCCCTAAATACAGATCCCACCACCTACCTGGAAAAAACCACCAGAACCAAGATAAAAGCCTCCCCCATTAGCGAAGAGATCCAGCAAAGAATCATTCCCAGCGAGAAATCATCCAGATGCCCTAAACTCTATGGTCTCCCCAAGATACACAAAGAAGGAACCCCACTCAGACCTATAGTCAGCTCCATAGGCTCACCTCTACAAAACCTAGCCAAATTTCTCGCCAAACAACTACAGCCCTATGCAGAATCCATCACCTCACACGTAAAAAACTCATTCCAGTTTATAGAGATCATAAAGAAACAAAACTTACAGCCCAGCGACCTACTAGTGAGCTTCGATGTCATATCCCTCTTCACCCAAGTGCCTATCAAAGAAGCCTTGACAGCTATTCAAAACAAATATAACCCCCCCAAAACATCTTAGATCTGACCAACCACTGCCTATCCAACACATACTTCATCTATAAGGACAAAAATACAAACAAACAGAAGGAGCACCCATGGGATCACCCCTTCTCACCTGTCATTGCCAACCTCTACATGGAACACTTTGAAACCCAAGCTCTAGAAAAATCGGATCACAAACCCAAACTCTGGCTCAGATACGTAGATGACACCTTCATAATCTGGCCACATGGGAAAGAAAAACTGGACAACTTCCTCACACACCTCAACAGCCTACACCCCAAAATACAGTTCACCATGGAAACAGAAGCTAACAACCAACTTCCCTTCCTGGATGTCTTAGTCTACAAGAAATCCAATGGCTCCCTAGGACACACCATCTACCAGAAGAAAACACACACAAACCGCTATCTGCACGCTCTCTCACACCACCACCCAGCACAGATCAACTCTGTAGCCAAGACACTCATCTCCAGAACAAAACGCTTAGCTGACGAACAACACCTAAAACCCGAACTACACACTCTCACCAATGTACTAACATCCAATGGATTCCATAGAAATAAGATTACAAACCTAATCCAAAAAGAAACCCCCACTAAAATCCAAGACAAAGAACAAGAAAACGGCAAAGCCCTCCTCCCATACATAAAAAGCACCACAGACAGAATCAGTAAGATCCTCCATAAACACAACATCAAAACAGCATTCTGCACAAACAGAAAAATATCCACCATCCTTAGAAACCCCAAAGATAAAATTGAATTAGAAAATCAAGGAGTATACGAAATCCCATGCACCACTTGTCCCACCACATACATCGGACAAACCAACAGAAGAATAAGTGCACGCATTGAAGAACATAAGAACTCAGTCAAAAAAGAGGAACCAACATCTTCCCTGGTCCAACACCTTAAAGCCACAGGACACGAAAAATTGACTTTAAAAATACCAGAACCATTGCCAAAAGTGAACATTTTAATAACAGAATAATCAGAGAAGCCATCGAGATAGAAAAACGCCCACACAGCATGAACAAGCGAGATGATACCTCCCGCCTACCAGCCATTTGGAAACCTGCCCTTATTGACAAACGACTCCCTAACCCCAAAATCTTAAACCCCTCTGCAACTCAGACTAACCTGAGCACAACCAAACAGAACACTCCCCCAGCCAATCAGAGCACAGCCAAGCCCCTAACCATTCAGAACACACCTCCACCCAATCAGAACACAGCCAAGCTCCCACCCAATCAGTTCATACCCTCACTGGCAGTTAAAAGGAAGAAACAGCTAAAACCACACATTGCTGCTCAAAGCAAGAAGCTAAAAACACCAGCCTGAAGATGACGAATGTGACTTCGTCGAAACGTTGCCAAGACACTTCCAATTTTACGCGGGAGAAAACCCGAACAACCAAAGACCTATATACAAATACCCGCGAAAACCTCAGAAAACAAATATCGAACCTCTACGGGGAGGAAATCCACCATCTGACAGGACCTATGAAAAACTTGAAGTCCAAAGAGCTTCCATTTTATGTGACCTCGCATTCCTACGTAACTGCCGAGATCAAAATCTAATCCCCACATGTTTCCAACTGAAATTCCACTCCAACTCTGCAGCCACCAAACGGATCCTGAAAAGAACAGAATTGGCCCTAATCAGAAATGAACTTCACACAAAAAGATTCCTCCTAGACCGAATTAACAAAGATCTCCTCACACTCCACCTCAAACTCAGCAACAAGATCCACCCCGCACTTTGGGACAAATCCAAACAACTCGCCGTCTGGAGAGCCGAAACACAGACCACCCTCAAGACAGATACACACACCAACAAACTCCGAAGACTACAAGAACGCCAGAAACAAACCCCTCCTCCTCACAGCCACACATGAAACAAACAGTGCATAACATCTCAGATAGGATCCTCACCAAAGCCGAAACCAATGTCCTTTCCAAAGGATTCAACTTTGCAGTCGCTCCCAAACACATCCCCACTGAAACCATTATATGTGAAGTTGAAACCAGCCTGACCAAAATCAACCCCGACGACGCTAACAGAATCAGACTCAAAATCACCAACATCCTCTGCACCAGCAAGCCACCCAAAAGCAACTTACCCAAAGAGGAACAGACAGCACTACGTAACCTGAAAGAAGACACCAGCATAATAATCCTACCAGCAGACAAGGGCAACGCCACGGTGGTTATGAACACATCTGACTACCAAACCAAATTAACCAACCTACTCCAAGACTCCACATACAAACCCCTAAATACAGATCCCACCACCTACCTGGAAAAAACCACCAGATCCAAAATAAAAGCCTCCCCCATTAGCGAAGAGATCCAGCAAAGAATCATTCCCAGAGAGAAATCATCCAGATGCCCCAAACTCTATGGTCTCCCCAAGATACACAAAGAAGGAACCCCACTCAGACCTATAGTCAGCTCCATAGGCTCACCTCTACAAAACCTAGCCAAATTTCTCGCCAAACAACTACAGCCCTATGCAGAATCCATCACCTCACACGTAAAAAACTCATTCCAGTTTATAGAGATCATAAAGAAACAAAGCTTACAGCCCCAGCGACCTACTAGTGAGCTTCGATGTCATATCCCTCTTCACCCAAGTGCCTATCAAAGAAGCCTTGACAGCTATTCAAAACAAATATAACCCCCCAAACACATCTTAGATCTGACCAACCACTGCCTATCCAACACATACTTCATCTATAACGGACAAAATACAAACAAACAGAAGGAGCACCCATGGGATCACCCCTCTCACCTGTCATTGCAACCTCTACATGGAACACTTTGAAACCCAAGCTCTAGAAAAATCGGATCACAAACCCAAACTCTGGCTCAGATATGTAGACGACACCTTCATAATCTGGCCACATGGGAAAGAAAAACTGGACAACTTCCTCACACACCTCAACAGCCTACACCCCAAAATACAGTTCACCATGGAAACAGAAGCTAACAACCAACTTCCCTTCCTGGATGTCTTAGTCTACAAGAAATCCAATGGCTCCCTAGGACACACCATCTACCAGAAGAAAACACACACAAACCGCTATCTGCACGCTCTCTCACACCACCACCCAGCACAGATCAACTCTGTAGCCAAGACACTCATCTCCAGAACAAAACGCTTAGCTGACGAACAACACCTAAAACCCGAACTACACACTCTCACCAATGTACTAACATCCAATGGATTCCATAGAAATAAGATTACAAACCTAATCCAAAAAGAAACCCCCACCAAAATCCAAGACAAAGAACAAGAAAACGGCAAAGCCCTCCTCCCATACATAAAAGGCACCACAGACAGAATCAGTAAGATCCTTCATAAACACAACATCAAAACAGCATTCTGCACAAACAGAAAAATATCCACCATCCTTAGAAACCCCAAAGATAAAATTGAATTAGAAAATCAAGGAGTATACGAAATCCCATGCACCACTTGTCCCACCACATACATCGGACAAACCAACAGAAGAATAAGTGCACGCATTGAAGAACATAAGAACTCAGTCAAAAAAGAGGAACCAACATCTTCCCTGGTCCAACACCTTAAAGCCACAGGACACGAAATTGACTTTAAAAATACCAGAACCATTGCCAAAAGTGAACATTTTAATAACAGAATAATCAGAGAAGCCATCGAGATAGAAAAACGCCCACACAGCATGAACAAGCGAGATGATACCTCCCGCCTACCAGCCATTTGGAAACCTGCCCTTATTGACAAACGACTCCCTAACCCCAAAATCTTAAACCCCTCTGCAACTCAGACTAACCTGAGCACAACCAAACAGAACACTCCCCCAGCCAATCAGAGCACAGCCAAGCCCCTAACCATTCAGAACACACCTCCACCCAATCAGAACACAGCCAAGCTCCCATCCAATCAGTTCATACCCTCACTGGCAGTTAAAAGGAAGAAACAGCTAAAACCACACATTGCTGCTCAAAGCAAGAAGCTAAAAACACCAGCCTGAAGATGACGAATGTGACTTCGTCGAAACGTTGCCAAGACACTTCCAATTTTACGCGGGAGAAAACCCGAACAACCAAAGACCTATATATATATATATATATATATATATATTATATATATAGATATATATATATATATATATAATATATATATATATATATATATGTTTTCTGAGGTTTTCGTGGGTATTTGTATGTAGGTCTTTGGTTGTTCGGGTTTTCTCCCACGTAAAATTGGAAGTGTCTTGGCGACGTTTCGACGAAGTCCCATTTGGTTTCCCATTTGGAAACCCGCCCTCATTGACAAACGACTCCCTAACACAAAAAATGATACCAGACCCACACTCACAAAAACCACACAGGAGGTCACCACCAAACATCCACGCAAAAAACAAACCCAAAGCCACACTGACTATGAGGCACGACCACAAACCAGAAGCCAGACCACAGCTGCATCATTAGCCACTTTAAACCCCCCCAATCCATACATGAAGCAAACTGACACCCTCCATGAAGAGGAAGCACGACCACGAACGCGAAGCCAAGGAATGGCAGGGCAGCCCAAATCTTGAATCCCTCTGCAACTCAGACTAACCTGAGCACAACCAAACAGAACACTCCCCCAGCCAATCAGAGCACAGCCAACCCCCCAGCCAATCAGAGCACAGCCAACCCCCCAGCCAATCAGAGCACAGCCACGCCCCTAACCAATCAGAACACACCTCCACCCAATCAGAACACAGCCAAGCTCCCACCCAATCAGTTCATACCCCCACTGGCAGTTAAAAGGAAGAAACAGCTAAGACCACACATTGCTGCTCGAGGCACGAAGCTGAAAGCACCAGCCTGAAGATGACGAATGGGACTTCGTCGAAACGTCGCCAAGACACTTCCAATTTTACGTGGGAGAAAACCCGAACAACCAAAGACCTACACACACACAAATATATATATATATATATATATATATATATATATATATATATATATATATATATATATATATATATATATATATATTTACATTGCCCCCAACAATCTGGGTCCTCATTTTACCTACCCCGGAAGGATGGAAGGCTGAGTCAACCTTGAGCCGGTGACCTGCTGAACAGTCAGCTAAAGTGGCCTGCAGTACTGCACTCTAACTGCTGCGCCACCTCGGCTTGAAAAGGACACCTGAAAAAGAGAGAGAATGCTTTCCTGTCTATCTCTAGGTCTGGCCTTTTCCTGCAAAAAATACCACACAAGCAGATGTTTATACCTGTTAAATATTTTATAGCTAAATGGAGCCCCCCAAAATGAGGGGCACAGGGGACACAGTTATAATACAGCTACATAATTTGCAGATCAGCAAGGTTCATTTTAATTATATTTGACTCCAGATTTGCATCACAATATTTCTTTGTTAGTGGCTACTCCCCAACCTAAGACAGGTATTAAGAGAATGAAGTAAGGAGGTTAAAATCTTATTAACAGCCTCCAAGATGATATTCAATTCTCTGGTAGTTTTTGTAAGGAGATCTGGGAAGAGCCAGCAATTTCCTGGAGCTGAGAAAATAGAAGACTTTTTTAAGAAGTACAAATAAAATAGTTTAATTACAGATGTGACAGAATAATTTCCAAGATTTATCAGCTGTTTCTTTCAATATCTATTTTTTCTTCTTTTGTTGTTTCTGAGGTTATTTTTTTAGCATCCTCACCCCCTCACCCCTTTCTTAAACAACTGATGTTTCTCAAAGAAAATTTCACCCCAGATGCTTCTTCACCTTGTTGCAGTCCAGCCTCCAAGTGCCAACCAGCCAGTTCAGTGATGCCATCCAATGTGGATATACGAAAAAAATGTCTATGGAGATTCTCAGTCATTCAGGTCATAGTTATCCTAAAGGTGCTTTTTCATGAGGCAACTGGACTTTCTTGATTTTTTTTCAAGATATTTTGCTTCTTATCCAAAAAAATTATTGTATGAGCTGAAGAAGCTTCTTGGATGAGAAACGAAACATCTTCAAAAAAAAAAAAAAAAAACAAGAACAAGAAAGTCCAGTTGTCTCATGAAAAAGCATCTTTGAGATTTGAAAAAATAGTATGTCACTCTGCACCCGCATTTATTGTGGCTAGATGTCTGGCTCAACAGCACAGCCACAGACCCCCACCAGAAATTCCCAGCATGCTGGGAATCTGGCTTCTGGGCTTTTGCGCTGTGGAGAGTCACCATCCAGTGAGCGGCTGCCCCATCAGTGCCAAGAAGACACACCTCACTTTGGCACCTTCGGTCAGGATGTCTGGCCCATACTCCTGCATGTAGGTTAGAAGGTGAGCCAGGAAAAATCCCAGTTGCTGGGAGTCCCCATTGAATCACACACCCAGCGGTGGGGCTTTCCTTCTTTGTGGGCCTGTGGCTCTGTCACCCTCCTGGTGCAGTGGCTCTGGTGGGACCCCTCTGCATTGGCCCAGCAGTTGCTGCTGCCCCAGCAAGGGTTGCTGAGACTCCTGCCAGTGTGTCTAATGGGGAGGCTCTCCTGCCATCTCCTCCTCTCAGGTTTGGCGAGCATCCCCAGAGGTCATCCTGGTTAGGGTCTCACACGCTTTGAGGCTTTGAAATGCTCCCATCGTGGTGTGCATGGCTTGATCGACTTCACCACCTTCCTCTCCATATCCAACCTCTTCCAGTTCCACTTGCCATTCTCATCATCAGCTGCCTCAGATGAGGGTCACTCCTTTAGTCCTTCCTTCCCAGTCATCTTTCTTTCCAACATCAATGGACCACCTCGGCTTCGATGAATCTCTCAGGCTGGTGACCTCTTCCGTTCATTCCGAGAGGTCCACTCCAAGGTTAGCCTTGGCAGAGGCTTCCCCACAGCATTCAGCTTCTTCTTGGTCACTGCCTTGTGGCCGAAATTCCTTGCACGGTCCCCATGGTAGAGGTACAGTAGGTGCCTCTCTGGGTTGACCACTATTGCAGATTCAACTTAATGTCCAACTGTCCCCCTCAGGAAAGTACGACTCCTGAGGTGGTTAATCAAAAGAACTTTTACTGAAAAGACAGTGGCTGCAGTAAAGCCAAGTGGAATCTAACATTCCCGCACAAAGCACAAAGTTATTCCTCCCACTTGAAAAGTCCACCCAGCCCCCTTGAACAGTCCACTACAAGGATGTTTGGAGAGTGCTGAGGTACAAAATAGATAACAGGTCATCCTCAGGGCGCAGCAACCTTGGAGTCAGACTGGAACTGACTGGGAGAAAGTTCATCCCAACTCTGAAGATGATCCCCCTCCTTAATTCCCATGCAGTTACTGCAAAAGCATGCAAAGAATGTTCCCCCCTCCACAAGAATGGCAGGGCACCCCAAAAGGGGACCTGACAAAGGCTCAGAATAAACAAAAACTTGCAAGAAAAGTCAAAGATAATTAAAAAAAAATTCTTTCAACATATAAATAACAAGAAAAAAGTCAAGGAAACAGTAGGTCCACTTAAGAGAGAAGATGGCAAGGAAGTAATTTTTAACTGGCTGACAAACCATACTCAATGAGTAGTCCTCAACAGCACTACATCCACACAAAGGGAAGCAAGCAGTGGGGTACCACAAGGTTCTGTCTTAGGCCCAGCACTCTTCAATATCTTCATAAATGACTTAGATGAGGGAGTAGAAGGGAAACTCATCGAATTTGTGGATGACACTAAACTGGCAGGAATAGCCAACACCCCAGAAGATGAGCTCAGGATCCAAAAAGATCTTGACAGACTTGAACAATGGGCCCTATCCAACAAAATGATATTTAATGTGCAGAAAAGCCAGGTTTTACATTTAGGCAGGAAAAACCGAAGGTTCAAGTACAGATTATGCAAAAACTGGCTCAAAAACCGTAACTGTGAGAGGGACCTTGGAGTCCCAGTGGACGATCACTTGACTTATGAGCCAGCAGTACGCGGCAGCACCCAAAAATGCTAATGCAATCCTTGATTGTATAAACAGAGGCATAGAATCAAAATATGTGAAGTATTAGTACCATTTTATAAAGCCTTAGTAAGACCACATCTGGAATAATGCGTCCAGTTTTGGTCACCGTGTTACGAAAAAGATGTTGAGACTTTGGAAAAAGTTCAGAGAAGAGCAACTAAAATGATTAGAGGCCTGGAGACTAAAACATATGAAGAACAGTTGCAGGATTTGGGTTTGGCTAGTCTAGAGAAAAGAAGGAATAGGGGTGTCATGATAGCAGTATTACAGTATTTGAGAGGTTGCCATAAAGAGGAGGGGTCAACATTTACCAAAGCACCAGAGGGCAGAACAAAAAACCATGGATGGAAACTAATCAAGGAGAGAAGCAACTTGGAACTAAGGAGAATCTTGCTAACAGTGAGGACAATTAACCAGTGGAACAGCTGGCCTCCAGAAGTTGTAGGTCAGGGGTGTCAAACTGCGGGCTGGATGCGTCATGGCCCATCCCATTGCCGGCAATGGCAAAAAAGTCACGATTCACCGCGACACATCACATGATGTTGCAAGTTTGACACCCCTGTTGTAGGTGCTTCATCACTGGAGATTTTTAAGAAGAGACTGGATGGTCACTTGTCTGAAATGGTATAGGGGCTCCTGCTTTGAGCAGGGGGATGGACCGGTACCGGGCCGCAGCATGCCAGCATCCGGTCCACAGAAACAAGCAAAGCCCCATCCGTGGGATGCGGGCAGCACACAAAACCACGCACCCTCCAGTCTGTGGAAAAACCTTTCTCTACGGAACTAGTCCCTGGTACCCAAAAGGTTGATGACCTCTGGACCTCCAAGGTCCCTTCCAGCTCTATTCTGATTGGACTACCTGAACAATAACCTGGAATGGATTTTGCTTTTGCTTTTTCATTTTTTCGGTTGCTTTTCCCTCCCCCCCTAAGTAATTAAATAGTTTTTTTTTCCTTCTTCATTATGTAACTTCTTTCTTTTTAAAAGAATATAGCTATATAATTAAATTACTATTTAGTATGTACAACATTGCAAGTTGTACATATAAATATGTACATTGCTTTTTCAGGAGGCAACTGGACTTTCTTGTTTTTCTTTGAAGACGTTTTGCTTCTCATCCAAGAAGCTTCCACAGCTCTGACCAGATGGTGGGGAATGAAAAGATCTGGTCAGAGCTGAAGAAGCTTCTTGGATGAGAAACAAACATCTTCAAAGAAAAACAAGAAAGTCCAGTTCCCTCCTGAAAAACACCTTTAGGCTAACCATGATCTGGATGACTGAGAATCTCCATAGACATTATAGGTTAATAAAAAAAATTATGTATTTTTTCTCCAATAGTTTTATTAGTTTCCCGATGTTGTTTTAGTGGTTTTTGTGGGGAGGATAATTTCGTCCTTCTGGATGGGCCTCACATGTAGATCAACAGTACCCCCCCCTTTGGCCCCCCTTTGTCGCCAGTTGGCTGGATCAATAATTCTGGACCCAAAGAAAAAAAATTCCAGCTAGCTAGCCCATCTAGTCTGTATCTGTCAGATGTCTGGTCCTTCTTATATCCAAGTCAGTATGACCATAAAGAAGTCCAGGGAGAGGATAGGATATTGAGATTCTTACGTTACAGAATATTAATCAAACAGGTGGCCTTTTAGGAGATCGATAGAGCCATGTTAAAAAAAAAAACTTATCAAGAGAGTGGGAGCTTGTAGACAGCTCAAGAGATCTTGCTTCAGCCAACATCTCTCCTAATCCCCATTGATCTGCCTTTTTAAATTGTTTTCTTTGTTTGTGTGGAAGACTGGAAGACTGGTATTTACTTGGAAAACATTAATTTTCTAGGAGATTGATATTCGATGAAAGAGAGTATTTGTGGCTCAGGGTTGAACTGTGGGGGGCTTGGTGCTCTCAGTTGTTTTCTTGCAGATGTTTCATGACCTAGCTGGATAACATCATCGGTGCTAGCTTGAGGTCCCACCTGCTGGCTCCACTTGGCAGAATCTCAGTGCCGGTCTCTCTTGCGGGCTAGGTTAGAAAGCGGGTGGGGAGGAGCAGATCCCTAGGCCCAACCAGCCTCTTCACAAAACACTGAAGCTTCCTGGGGACCTCATTCAGCAGCTTAAGGACTTTGGGCTAAGGATATGATGGCAACGACATCTTGAGAATACTGTAGATCAATTAACACATTTAGAAAAGTTCTTTATGAGTTTTGGAAGTTAAATCTGGTCTGTGCCTTATTCCAAGTCAGGAAAGAGATGCAGACAAAGGAAAAATAAGTTCGAGGCAGGAGGTTTCAGTTTGTTGGCCCAGTAACAACATGTAACAACAGTAACAACAGCATGCGTTCTTGGGTGCAGCTGGGAAATTGAGGTTGTGAGTTAGTGAGTTTTTGTATGTTTCTGGGTTCTTTGTTATTGGTATATTGGCATTTGTATGAAAATGTATTCCTTCTATGTTCTTTATATTGGATACAGTATTTTAATTGTTGTTGCGAGATTCTCTTTTGTGGCATGTGGGATCATGACTAGCCTTGAAGGCATAGGGGAAATGTAAATCCTAAGAGTTTTGTTTTCCTGATTTGACCCCAGCCTGCATAATAATTTCAGTTCTTGCTCTATTCTGCTGTCTATTTGGAGATGTTTTTTAGCCAAGTCCGGTTTTGTGAATGAAACTTAGTTTCCTTAAGCTTTGCCTCCAGGCTGTTTTAGTGGAGCTAAAACGAAGACTCAAACTGCAAACCAGTATGAGGAGGGGTGTTCGTTTGTTTTAAAACTCTTAGATAAGAATCCGCTGGGCTCCCTGTTCTAGAGATGGGAGAAAGATTTTCATTACCCCTTTCTGTGCTTTGCATGCAGTGCAACCCTTTTTCTGCAACAGGTCAGCCTCCCATCGGCTTCCGGGATGTCCTCCTCAGTGAGGGCCCTGCAGGCTTTGCCAAGGCCATTCGCCAGCACCAGGGCCTGCTTTTAATGGACACCACCTTCCGAGATGCTCACCAGTCACTGCTGGCCACTCGTGTTCGCACCCACGACCTGAAGAAGATCTCCCCCTTCGTAGCCCAGAACTTCAACAGGCTCTTCAGCATCGAGAACTGGGGAGGTGAGAGAGCGGCCAGGGTCCTCAGGGCCTCCTGGGAAATCTGAGAGCTCCTGTGAGGAGGCTGGTGAGGGAGTTTCCGGCTGCCAGGTTGATGGCTGGCTGAGGTGGGGCTGCCCATGTGAGTTCTGAGTTGGATTTTGCAAACAGGGGCTCACAATAAAGGCAGCAACTCAGATCTGAAGTAAATGGGCAGGTTTATCCTGCCTGCAAATAATCACCACATACAAGTAATAGAACTGTGAGTCTGAAGGAAGACAGCAAGCTTAGAGAAGTATTTTAAATGGTCAAAACAGCAAATCAGAAGAGTAAATAAAAAAACAAAATTATTAGTTCTGTGGTACCAGACCTACCAGTCCCTAATCCTGAGCTACGTGTTTTCTCTACTATTAGAATGTATAGCTGTGCTGACCATCTCCCTGATGGTCCATAATTCCTCACCCAGCAATGTCAGGTAGAACTTAATGGGGAGGGTGCAGAGCACTGACAAACTGCCAGGTGGGGCAAGAGCCAGACCTTTTGCCTGCTACCAACTGCCTGGAGTGGTTTTGGAGAAAGGAGACTCACCACAACTTAATGTCCTCATTTCCAGCCCCCAGAGGGCTACCAACCATCTTCTCGACAACCTTCCCTAAAACCGGTAACTTGGAGACCAACTAAAAATTGTTCCAGTGATGGTTTCTTGAGGAGGGCATGAACCAGCAGTCATCCCTCAAGGATGCATCACTTCCAGGTGGATCCTACCACACATCATCTTGCAATAGTTCTGGTCCAATCATAAGCAACATGGACTTTTAAGTGACCCCATTTACAACTCTAATAATCCTGTCCAGCTCCTCAAGACTAGCAGGTTTTCCAGTCAACTCCATGGGACATTTACAATCAAGGCCCAGCTTGGGACAGATCTCTTCGGAGTGACTTTATCCAACAGATGGATAAAGGAGAGGAGAGACTGGGCCACCTTGAACAAGCTGCCAGACCAGTTATTTACAGATGGAAATGTTTGTTTTGTCGCCCTTATTGCAGTAAAATTGCTATTTATATAATGACCTACATGTGGTCCCTTCATCCTTATTAAATCTGTATCTTCACCATCCTTTCATATTCACCAACTCTACACCACAAGGTCAGATTGTCCATCCAGATCCTTTCCATGTGGATCTGATTCTTTTCTTAGGTCGGTGATATATCTGCAAGACTTGAGGAGAGGCTGTTTTGGAATGAGTGGGCTGCAAATCTCCCTGCTGGGTTGATCCTTGAATTTGGCCACGTTAGGCTCCCCAGCATGGGGATCTGCGGAGTATAGAACTCATGGAATTAAGAGCTTTAAGAAGGGATGGATGTTGCTGGTGGACAAGAGAGTTGAACTTGGCTCCATGGCTCCAACGGAGCCCAGAGCCAGACCACTTGACCAAGGACCGGTCATCAGACTTGCTGCTGTGCCAGCTGAGAACCCTGAGTTTTGGAGTTGCTATTAAAGAAAACACACTCTGCATTCCCTTGTGTATTTTTCTTTCTGACAATCAAGTCTGGGAGTACACTCCCAAGGAGCCCAGCTCCAGGATTTCGGATGAGTGCAGGAGAGCTCTTGCTGATGCTCCTCTCCCGCCCTTCCAGGTGCCACCTTTGATGTTGCCATGCGCTTCCTGTACGAGTGCCCATGGCGCCGGCTGCAGGAGCTGCGTGAGCTCATCCCCAACATCCCATTCCAGATGCTGCTGAGAGGGGCGAATGCGGTGGGCTACACCAACTACCCGGACAACTCCGTCTTCAAGTAGGTGGTGTGCAGCTTCGCTGGGCTGTTTCCAGGTGCCTTCTCATCTTTCTCAGAACTGGCCCTGCCTCTCTGATCTTTATTTTGCGAGTTACACATTTTATGCTCAGAAAGCTAAGCTTTTGTTTTTGCTTGCTTAAATCCTTTATGTTCCTTTGTCCCTTCCTGGAAGTCCAGTCACCTTTATCGTACTTGGAGGAAAAGCCCAATTGCAGCTTTCCACCTTAACCTGATAGCCTTGCTGAACTTTTTCTGCCTTCAGACAGTCTGCTCCCTCCCTCCCTCCTTCCCTCCCTCCAGGGCAGGCCGTCAAGCAGAGCCCCGGGTTGGGCACAGGGGCAGGCGGGCGGCCGGCCTTGGCTCAGGGCCTTCTCTCTATCCCCATCGCAGGTTCTGCCAGATGGCCAAAGAGAATGGGATGGACATCTTCCGCGTCTTTGATTCCCTCAATTACCTCCCTAATATGCTGCTGGGGATGGAGGCAGCCGGGCAGGCCGGGGGTGTGGTGGAGGCCGCCATCTCCTACACTGGGGATGTGGCTGACCCCAGACGGACCAAGTACACCTTGGATTACTATGTTAGCCTTGCAGAAGAGCTGATCAAAGCCGGGACTCACATCTTGGCCATCAAGGTAGGGAGGGAGGAGGGGGAAGGCGTTGCCTCCATGCTTCCATTCTGCCCTGGTCCGAGTGGGAACCCATTTCCATTCTTCCTGATGGCTTCCTAGAACTTGTGGCTGAAATGAGAGAACCCAAGGGTTCTCCTCCTCCCCCTCTTCCTCCTCCTCCTCCTCCTCCTCCTGCTGGCCTGGCTTCAGAAGGGAAGCTGATGCCCCCTCCCGCCCCTCAGCTTCAGGGGATCTGTCACCTCTGCAGCTGTGCCTTTTCCCTCCCTCCCTTCCTCCCCCCTTCTCCTCCTCCTCCTCCTCACCTGCAGCCTTTGCTCCTTTCTCTTTCAGGACATGGCCGGGGTCTTGAAGCCACAGGCCTCCTCTATGCTCGTGGGGGCACTGCGCAAGCACTTCCCCGACGTCCCACTTCACATTCACACCCACGACACTTCGGGCGCTGGCGTGGCTTCCATGTTGGCTTGTGCTGCTGCTGGGGCTGACATTGTGGACGTTGCAGTGGATGCCATGTCAGGCATGACTTCCCAACCAAGCATGGGTGCGATGGTGGCGTGTACCCGTGGCACAGAGCACGACACAGGTCTGAAGGGGGAACAGAAGGGGTTCTCATCTGCCCCACAAAGGGCGGCCCAGACCAGTCTGCAGCCAGGATTTGGCCCATCTGGCCTGGGGTTGCAGCAGGAGAAAGTATGCAGCCCCCCCCCCCGAGCTGCTTTAAGCAATTATAAAATTGTAATCCCACAAAGAAATAAAAAATATCTGTACATTTAAGGAATTGGGACTGATCAGTCCAAATAAACCCACAAAATTTATAACAACCTTTAAAATCTAAATTATAGAAGAGCCCACAAAAACAGCAGCAGAAAGAAGAGGCAGGAGGTGAAACAATCGGCTTCCAGCCAGGGCTGTCCTTGCCCTCGGAAGGCTTAGGGCCAGCCTGCCAACCCTTGAGGTCTGAGGCGTGAGTGGAAAAGAAGCGGCAGGCAGACAACTGGGAGGGGGCTGGACTCCATGGCCTCAAGGGCCCCTCCCGCCTCTAGGATTCTCTTGTGGAGCCCCTGTTCTCCATGCCTGCCCTCACAAGCAGCTTCCTTGCAGCTTTGTGGCTCTTTGCTGAGCTACCTGGGCTTCTGGTCCTTTGGCGAGCTGGGCTTCCTTTGATTTCCCAAAAGGACAGGGGGGCTCCCCAGACATCAAATCAGAGACCCTCCCCTATTTTATCGCTACAACCACCCTGTGAGGCAGGTTGAGCAGAGAGAGCGAGGGACTAACCCAGGGTCCACGGGGTCATTCAGGACAGGATTTGCAGCTGGGCCTGTCCGGCACTTGTCCCAAAGCGAAGCAACAGCCAGGCCAAAAGCGCCACCCCCTGGCAGGAGGACACGAATGGGGGCAGGCGAGGGAACATCTGTCACCAGGCTCCGGGCCCTGCAGCTCCTTGAGGAAATCCTGAATGTTGTGGTCACTGCACTGTGTTTCTGAAGACTCGCCCTGACTCAGATCTGGTCATATCAACGTGGAAAGAAGGTTTATTTAGCTGGCTGGTTCTGTCTGGAAATGGAGCTGGGCTCAGGCCTGCCCTCCAACAGAGAGTAGACAGTGGGTGGCAGGGCTGCCCCCTGCTCTGAGCTGATGGGAAGGACTCTTTCTCCCCCTCCCCCCCAGGCATCCAGATGGAAAAAGTCTTTGACTACAGCGAATACTGGGAGGTGGCTCGGGGCCTCTATGCGGCCTTTGACTGCACGGCCACCATGAAGTCTGGCAACGCAGATGTCTACGAGAACGAGATCCCCGGCGGGCAGTACACCAACCTGCACTTCCAGGCCCACAGCATGGGGCTAGGTCACAAGTTCAAGGAGGTGAAGAAAGCCTACGTGGAGGCCAACAAGCTGCTTGGCGACCTCATCAAGGTCAGTCTGCCCGCCCCAATCCTCTCCCCCTCCCCCCCGGCGACAGGGTGGACCTCACAGACTTGGGTGGCAAGGCAGCTCTCAAAAAGTTTCCTGGTCTTTGAGGAATGACCTGTTTAGCCGGCGGCTCCAGGCCTCCTCAAGAGTTGCCAGTTTTGAGGTCAAAGGTCGCTAAAGGCCACAAGCAGCTCAGACAAATTTTCTGTGCCATCCCTGGAGAAAGTGGCTTTCATGGCCAATGCTGGAGCCAAAGCTTGCCGGAGCGAGATCTGATTTTTCTGAGCACATACTTTGTTCCAAGAAAAGGCAGTAGTGGCTGTAACCGTTGGATTCCCTACCTCCAGCTGGGCCCTTGACCAGATGGCCTCACCCTGTCCGCTGAAGGACCCCTTCCCCTGGTCTGGCTTTGTGCCTCAATGGCTCTAAGATGCTCCTGGGAGAGGCCCCTGCCCGTGGGCCCTCCCTGGCGCTGCCCCTCTCAGGGAGTTCCCTCTTGCCGCTCTGTGCAGGTGACACCCTCCTCGAAGATCGTGGGTGACCTGGCTCAGTTCATGGTCCAGAACAACCTGACGCAGCAAGACGTGGAAGCTCAAGCAGACGAGCTCTCCTTCCCCCAGTCCGTGGTGGAGTTCCTGCAAGGCTACATCGGCATCCCCTATGGAGGCTTCCCAGAGCCTTTCCGCTCCAAGGTAGGAAGCAGGGCCTGTCTTTCCCGCAAGGAGCCCAGAGAAATTGTGGGGAGGGGAGTAAACCCGCAGTTTTCTTGTCTTAACTTCATACCGAGGATTTGGTATGAGGGGCCTGTTCGTTGCATTTTGGGGTGCCTGCCCATCAGAGACATGGAGCAGATTGTCCCATTCTTGGCCGAACTGTTCTTGGAGAGAAATGCTGCTAAACGGCCTTCTGGCATGGTTGAAACCTAAGAAACCCCCAGCCCCACCTCGATTCCTGCTTTGTGGGAGTGGCTGAGCCCTTTGACCTTTCCTAGGTGCTGAAAGATCTGCCCCGTGTGGAGGGCCGCCCCGGGGCCTCCCTGCCTCCTCTGGACTTCACAAAGTTGGAGCAGGAATTGTGCGAAAAGCATGAAGAGATCACCCCCGAAGACGTCCTGTCTGCCGCCATGTACCCCAAAGTCTTCGGTGACTTCAAGGACTTCACAGCCACCTTTGGGCCCGTTGAATGTCTCAATACACGGCTCTTCCTAGAGGGGCCCAAAATAGCCGAGGAGTTTGAGGTGAGGCCCAGAGCACAGGAAGCATCAAATATTTGGTCAAAATGCCCTTCCCAGGAATGGGAAGGATGTGGGTCAGTGCGGGGTTAGTCTGTTCTAGAAGGAGCACCAAACGTGGCATTTTATTCATTCATTCAACCCTCCCCCCTCCCATGCAACTCCCGGTGGTTTGCCTGCATACCCCACAAACCCAGGTTGGGCCTCTTTGTGGGGATGCCTCTTAGGGACAGGTGGAGCCCAAATTTGCTCCTGGTTGTGCGCTGTGCTGCCTCCACCCTTACCTTTTTTTCTGCAGTTGCACTTGGTAGCTCATGTGACCCGCCTCCTTATTGCATACGCTTTTAAAAAGTGACTAAGATGGAAAACTCTTCAGTGATAGGATTACAGATGCAGATAATAAGTAACACCCCTTAAAACAGCAGGGGGAGATCTAGGATGAAATCCACTTTCTCAAAGTAGAAATAAATAACTGGGGAGATTACAGAAGGAGACTGTCGCTTGGTGACCCAGAAGCCACAGCAGGGCAAGCTGACGCAGTTTCCCTCTGATTACTGAAAGGGGCAGAGGGTGGGAAGGAAGCAGACCCTTTGCGGAGCCCCCAGGCTGTAATGGAAAACTGCACTGAATCACCCAGCAGCCCAGACCACCATTTGTTAACCTGGAAGCACAGCGGAGGGAGGGGATCTTGGAGGATCCTGGCTGCTCTCTGAGCTTGGTGGTTTCCTTGCAGATATTTCATCCCCCAAACGAGACAACATCATCCCCCCTTTGCTTGTGTGATGCTCTGAGCCTCGCACAAGACTCGGTCATCCAGAATCTTAGTGGTGCTGCCTTTGAGTGCCTGAGGACCCACCTCTCACTCTCTTTTCCCTCCCCGATGCCCTCGCAGGTGGAGCTGGAACGGGGGAAGACGCTGCACATCAAGGCCTTAGCCCTGGGAGACCTCAACCGGACTGGCCAGAGGGAAGTCTTCTTTGAACTGAACGGGCAGCTGCGCTCCATCCTGGTCAAGGATGCCAAGGCCATGAAGGTAAAGAAAGAGGCAGGTGGGGAGGCAGGGCAGGGTTGGGGTCTTAATTAATTCAATCCCTGTAGATTGGATTTTGCTTTACAGGGCTATTCATCTTCTTTAAAATCACTGGCATTTAAAATACATCTTTTATTCATAAATGATATTTAGCTTAATTACTAATGCTAGTAGTAGCCACAACATGTTCTGCTATTGTCACCCAATTCAGCAAATAATTTCCAGTGAGCGCCCGCCCCCTCCATCCTCTGTCTCCACCAACCCCCCGGCACTCTGTCTTGGGCAGGAAGCGATGGAAGGAAGCCGTGGGTGCCCTCCCCCCTCTTAACCTTGCCTTGCCTTGCCTTGCCAGGAGATGCACTTCCACCCCAAAGCCCTGAAGGACGTCAAAGGCCAAGTGGGAGCTCCCATGCCAGGGAAAGTCATTGACATCAAAGTGAAAGAAGGAGCGCAGGTTGAGAAGGGACACCCACTCTGCGTCTTGAGTGCCATGAAGATGGAGACCGTGGTCAACTCGCCCATGACAGGCACGGTCCAGAAAATTTATGTCAAGCTTGAGATGAGCTTAGAAGGGGATGATCTGATCCTGGAGATTGAGTAGCCGTCTCGTCCCAGGGACCTCAAAAGTCGTGGCTCCTTCTGAGGAACCCCTAGAGCTGCCAAGATGCCCTCAAAGCATGTTTCCCAGCTTTTATCACTGGACTTCCCCTCCCCTCCTCCAGGGGAGGAGCAGGACTGGGCTTTAGAAGGATGGGGGACCCCATTGTTTCCCCTCCCCGGGTATGGTGACACTTGTGTCCTTCCTCCTTCTAGCAGAGAGAAAAGGAGCCAATAAGAAAGAACTGCACAGAAGCCTCCCCCCCCCCATCTCTCTTGCGGCCCCGTTTTCTGGAGGCTGTGAGCCGGTTTGGTAGAAGAAGGGGCCACTTCTGTCCTGGGTGGGCGGGTGGGGGGATCCTCCTCCACAGCTGCCACTTCTGCCTTCCTCCTTCCTGTCCTCTTCTCCTCTTGAGGATAATTTTTGCCCAATGTCAGCTTTTTTTTCTAGAAGGGGAGAGCCCCTCATCCATCCTCCTTGTCCTTTCTGTTTCAGTTGCCAAACCGAGGAAGGTGGCTGTGCCCAAGTTTAAATCCCGGGCAGCCGCTTTGTGATGTAAAAGCCAGCTAAGCTTGGACTCAAGGGCTGCTTTGGGGTGTGCCGAGAGGCTGCCATCCCTTCTTCCACCACTGGAGGAGGCAGTGCAACCAAATCATGATTTTCCTGCTGCCAATTATTGGACCAATCATCTGGGCTGGGCCTGAGAATCGTGGATGGACAGTTGGGCAAAATGAGGGAACACTTTTAGTGGAAGCCCTTGAAAGAAATGAAACAAAATGAAACGGCTCTGCCTCTTGTCCTGTGTTCTTGTATGCATTCCTTGATGTGTGTTCACTCTGCTGCTTCAGCCAGCCAGCCAGCTTATAAACTGCGTACGAATAGCAGGGAAATTGCCCAGCAGAAAACATTAAGAAAAGGAAGAGGGGCCCAGGCTTAGCCTGCGCTTGTTCAGCAACTGTTCAGAATTACAATGGTGCTGGACAAGGAGCTGTCCTCCCACTGTCATCCCGGAAGAGCCATGGATCGCTTTGGCCATCTGGATGTCCACTGCGAGGGCCAGGAGGGAAGGCCAGTGGAGGAAGAGGGCTGTGGGGCTTGGCCCTTAGAGACTGAGGATACTTCTATAAGGTTGGGGGTGTGTGTAAAAGACGTGTTTGTAACATTTTCAATGCCTGAGCCTTACCTCTCTCTGCTGGGAGGATACCTGTTTGCTGCTGGCTTTCTCCTTGGCTCTCTTTCTAGTTGCTAGAAACACCTTCCCATGCCTCTCCACCCTTTTCTTTCCGGAGCATCCCTGTGGCATCTCACCATTTCAGCTGAGCCAGCACCAAGCTGGGCTAGTTGCCTAAGAGAAAGCTACCTCTTTACTTGGGTGCCACGCAAGGGCAGACGTTCTGACCCATAGCTGCTGTTGCTGGAGGGAGTGTAGGCCAGGGTGGAGCAGCGACCATAACCACCCTGAGCCACAGACGGGAGGAGAATCCTGGGCTGGGTCAAGAGACCATAGGCAAGGATCAGGCCAGATTCCCCAAACAGGGTCCCTGGGAGTTCTGGCAGGATTTCTTTCAGGGCCAAAGTCATAGGTGCCCCTGGCAAGCCAGGCCTCCCCCTCCCCCATCCTGTTTTTATGCCTTTCTATTTCCTAGATAAATGCAGAACTGGGCCTTTCTTCTTGGGACCTGGTGTTCATTTCGGCCCCCTGCTCGGGCCTGCCCAGATCTTTCTTTTCTTTATCATCTAGAATACTAGCCATCTCTTCCAGCTTTGTGTCATCTGCACACAGGATAAATGTCTCATGCAAGTCATTGGTAAAGGTGTGGAAGACCCCAGCCCAGGACAAAGTCCTCTGCAGCCCACTTGAGAGCTCCGATCTAGCCTGCAAAGGGATCTTCTAAGCTAGGATCTTCACTGAAAAAGAAGAAAGGACCGCCTAGCATTATCTGCCACCAACCCAGGCTGCACTCTTGTGACCAGTTCTTCCTATCAGAGTGCTGACAAACATGCTGTCAAACATGCTTGAGGATTTTGCACAGGATAGGTTTGTGCACTTTGTTGTCTGCTGCTGTTTTTCGAAGATAAGAGCTCTTCCAGGACTTCTCTGCTAGTTCCTTCAGGATCCTGGGATGTCTGGCCCTGAAGACCTGAATTTGCTTAAATCATCTCTCTCACCTCCCCTACTCCCTCTTTCCCCAGGGGCATGGGATGGCCTCATGACACAAATGTAAAATAGGAGCCCTGCATTCTTACTACTTTCTCCTTGCAAAGTTCTACAACCCCTTTTTTTCTTCTAATGAGCCTCCAAACGCTTTTTTGTTGTTGTTTTTGATGTTATTGCAAATCTCAGTGCATTTGAGCTATAGTCTTTCTTCCTGATGCAGGTCCTACAGCTTCTGGAGATGACCATTGCATTTTTTTAGTTCTGCGCCCTTCCTCTGTTTCTGCCGAACCTCCCTTTTCCCCTGTTATATGCACTTCATTGACCTCTTCAGATTTCTTTCCTTCTTGTGGCTTTATGCCAGTGTGGTGGAATTGCCGGCTGAAAGGGGGGGGGGGGAGTAAAGAGACGTTTCAGCTTAGAGCAGTGGTGGCGAACCTATGGCACGCATGCCAGGGGCGGCACTTAGAGCTCTCTCTGTGGGCACACGTGCCATCGCCCCAGCCCTGCCTCCCCCCATAGCCCCCTCCTCACCAGCGGCCTTGGAGGAGAGTCGCCCCCAGGCACGGCCCGTGCAGAGCAGCGCAGCCAAGGATATGGCAGCCGGGTAGCAGGGACAAGACTCCGCCCTCGTGCTCCATCATGCACAGATGATGCTGCAGGGAGCGATGGAGGGTGTGGCCACCTTGGTGATCTGCTGTGGCAGGCCGTGGAAGCAGTGGGTGGCCCTGTGGGCAGGCGGGGCATAGGGTGGCGGGCAGGGTGGGGGCAGGGTGGTTTTGGGGCATTCGGTCTCTAAAAGGTTCGCCATCACTGGCTTAGAGTCCATGGGGGGGGGAACTCTGAGGTTGAACCCCGAGGTCTGTCATTTCCCAAGGGAAGGCAGGCCGTCTGGCCAGATTCTAGCAATATAGGCAATCAACACTAAATATCTACTTTAGTCTATTCACAGTTGGGGCAGGATGTGGAAACTAGTTTTGTCTACCACTGAGGAATGCTGAGTTCAAAAAAAGGGTACAATAAAGTGAGGAGGCTCCATGACGGGAGGGAGTTATAAGCAAAGCATGAATAAGAACGAAGGAGAGCATTTTGCCACTCATGAGATTTTGAATTATTCCATTTTTAAACATTCAACGTTATTGAATTTTCATTTCATGGGCACCCATGTGGGGGCAGGGATTGCTGGGCTGGGGGTCCACCGTGTGGCCCTCAACCTAGAGGAGGAGGTGGGGAGCCGCTCTCTTCACATGTACGGAGTGCCCTCTTCTTTCTCAGGTTCTTCTTCAGGTGTGATGACAGGAGGACTTGGGGTGGCCCGATACTCCTCGCAACTTTTTACTCTTACTTTATGGATGTTGAAAGCAGGGAAGGTTGCCAAGTCCAAGTAGCACAAATATTTCTACAGGCATAAAAGGAATAAAACAGACACGAGCTTGCAGAGCTCTTGCATGGAAGTTGGCCTTCATCTTCCCCAAAATCTCGACTTCCCTCCCTCCTTTTCTGCATCTCCATTACATCCAGGCTTCCTACGTTGCTCTGTATTTTATGGGAAGCTGGCAGTCCATTTCTCATCCTGATGCCAGTGACTGGGCGCAGCAGCCAAAGGGCTGGTGGCATGTGCCAGGTGGAGGCAGCCCCTCCTCCACAGAGCAATCATCCTGGAGCAGCTGGAGAAAGGAGGGGGGCTGCAGGGGCCACAAGTGGGGCAGCATAGGCCCCCAGATGGATGGAGGGCAGGAGGGACATGCATTGGGAGCCTGCCCCCGCTTTTCCTCACCTCGGCCTTTAAGGCAGTGCAGCTCTTCAAAGAAGAGTTTGGCTTCCTCTGGCTTTGGCACCTCTGCCCAGCTGAAAACTGTTGGTGCCAGGGCGGCAGAGGGGAGCTCTGCAGGCGATGGGGGTGGCAGTCCCACTCATCTTTCTGCTGAAGGTGTTCTATATTGGCTGGAAGTCCCAAAGGCCCAAATCCCACTCTACTTCCCCCCCCCTCACACACACACACACACACACACACACACACACACACCACCGTGACTGGGCTACCTCCAGCCTGCCCAGATTTCAGCTGTGCTAGGAACTAGGAATATCTCCATAAAGCCCATCCTAAAAAACAGGGCATGAAAGCCCTTTCCTCACCGGTGATCCAGGAACCATCTGGCAGTTCTTGTGATTTGGTCTTTTCTCACCCGGAGGGCACGTAACCTTCATCAGAATGGTTCTGAAGTGGTAAATTTTCCCATGCGTGCTCTGAAATACAGTCAGAAAAGTTACCTGGTAAACTCTCTGTTGCCCCCACCCCCCCACCGCGTGACCCTAATGTTCCTTCAGAGGGCTTGGTAGAGATCCTGACCAGCTTGAGGATTGTGCATGGCATCTGGGACTCTAGTGAGTCTTGAATGTTACAGAATTTGCACCAGAATTTTCAAAGTAACAGGTGTAGCAGTGTTTAACTTGCTTTTTAAAAATTTAGTTAGATAATATTTTCCTGGAACCAAAAAGCAGGCTACAGAGTACTTTTTTTAAAAAAAAACCTATTCCTTTATGACAGTAGCAGTTCTAAGGAGGGCGAAAGGGCATTGAGCAAGGAAGATTCTGCTGTAAGGGAGAAAAAGTGACCAGTGAGAGCCGCTTCCGTCCTGTGGCCAGTGAGTGAAGGAAAAGTGGCAACAGGACTCCTCACTTTGAAACACAGACATTGTTTAAAATGATAAAAAGGGCTTTAAAAGGCCAAATAAGGTAAACTCTTAGATATTAAAGTACTACCATTGAGTTCTAGAAGAGGAAAACTGAAGAGTACGGGGGGGGGGGCAATGGAGGATGTTAGTACTAAAAAGCATGAGCAAAATCATAAGGCAAAATTCCTTGTAGTTTTGCAAGCAAACATGAATAGAATGAGAAAAACCTGACCGAACGCCAAAGAAAATCCATTCTGCCCCTTTCCCCTTACCATCAACTGGACGTGGACCTTTTCTCCAGGTACCGAGAGGTAGGTGCAGTTGTGCTCCTTGTTCAAGTGACTCATGGCTTGGTGGTACATGATGGTAGCCTGGTAGATGATTGCATCGTCCCTCATCTTATTCCAGAAGCCAGAGAAGTCATTGGACTCTGAGAAGGGCCACGGCTGCTGATGTCCAATGCTCGGCTGTCCCCAAAGAAGGGCCAAAAGGCAACACACACCAGAGAAAGACACCGCCTTGGCCATTGTGGCTGCCAGGAGCTGGAGTGCCCACAGAGGGTGATGCTGCTCTAAGTAGGAGAGCTGCTGCTGGAGAGCTTCCCCTCTTGCCTGGGTGACCAATGCTCAGTTGAGGGATTATCTCCCGGTGAGGGATTGGTGGCTGCCTCGAGGGCTGGGCCAGGAGGAGGTCAGGAGGAAACTCCTGGTAGGAATCCTTTTCCTGCACAGGAGACACAGGCCTGTGGGCACAGTCCTCGGTCTTGCCTGAAATTTCTTGGAAAATAGGAAGTCTCGTCGTGCCTACCAGAAAGTGTAATTGGACAGAGCACAGTGAGATGGATGAGGAGGACTGACTGCAAACTGAATTTTGTGGACACTGGAAGGAATGAATTTCGGCAAACACTTGCCTGGGGCAGAAGGATGTAATGAAAAGGACATCTTAATCTCCCCAATGGGAAAAAATGTGGAAGAATATTAAATCATAAGATGGACAGGCGGTACACAGAGTAATAAGAGGTAGACAGACATATGGTTCAAAACAGGCAAAATTTATCAAATTTATATTCCACTGCAATCGGAAATGGAGTCCCAGCAGCTGATAAAAAGGCAATAACATAATATATATGTTAAATCAGAATACATAAGATACACTGCCTGATATTCAAATGCCATCTCAGGAAGCTCAATATTTTTAATATGATTTAAGAGATAAAATATAACTGATGGGATGAAATAGCACTACCCAACAGTACAGTTGCTTGGGGGAAAAACAGAAGCAACATAAATGGAGACATTGCAATAAAAGCATTCACGTTTGCTAAAAAATCGAAGTGGAGAATATTTTAGAGAATATCCAGGTCAATAGAAAGGGAAGGATGAACAAAAGCTGGAATTATGTTTTTGATGTTGCCACCCAATCAAGGAAGATGTGAATAATGCTTTCCAAAAGTAAACAGATTTTTTCGGAGGCATCAACTGTCTTAAATTGTTGCAAACCGTATTGGGAGACAAATTTTACCAAGCATGGTCTTTCCAACAAATTGCATATAACTTTCAGAAGGTAGATGATCACAAAAAAAACTTGGATTATGTCTGATTCAGTGTGAGCCAGCAGGGGAGATGTAGTGAAGAAGGAAGCAGAAGGAACATTGGTGAAAGCGGTCACATAATGCTGGGACCATTGATGAAAGTGCCTGTACTGTAGTCAAACACATATCTTGGCCTTCAAAGGCAACAGAAGGAGGGCCCAATGGCAGAAGACAAGGGGGAAAGACAGAACTGCAAAGAGGAAGGAAATGAAGGATGGCAGAAGAAGCAGGCAAAGGTTTGAGGCTGTTGGGAATATGAAATGGGAATGCCTGTTGACTTCAGGGTTAAATTAATTGCACCTTACAGGACTTGCTGATTGCCTTTAAGAAATCCCGAGTGTTCCTCTCCCCGCACTCCCCCTTGGGCGTTTGTCAAGTGGTTGCTCTCTTCTCTCCTCCTATGATTTGTAGAGCAACTTGAACAGATGCCAGGGGTGATCAGAATTCCCTTGAGTTGTTGAAAACAAAGATTTCTTAAAGAAGGTCTCTTTAATGCTGGTCTGGGAGTAAAAACATTTAAGCAAGAAAATATTTTGTTGGATGAACAAGTAGAAAAGATAAGATTGATCAAGGTGGTATTATTTTAATAGCAGATATTCTATTTTCCCACCATCAGGAATGTTTCATGTTGCATTTCTTGATCCCAGATCAGCATCACATTGTGTGGGGCTGTAGTAGCCACTCCTCTGCAGGACAGTGGATGCACCTGTTGAAAGAAAAATCCATCAGGGTCCAGTTCAAGCTGGGAATAAACAAAATGGAGGCTTTTTGTAAAGAAGATTCTTTTTTTAAGAAAATATTTTATTGGTTTTTTTACTTTTTAAGAAAAAGTACTCAGGACACACCGTGGTGTTTGGGTAATCAGACATTAAAAAGTAAAAACATAAATAAACAACTCAACAATACATTCACTGTTTCCTCTCTATTTCCCTCAAATAACATAATACATTTAAAATATTCCATTTCTAAATTAAATTTCTATTACTACTAAACCTGTTTTAAAACTTTATCAGTTTACAATTACCAAAATCAAATTTAACTTTAAATCAAGTTATCAATTCAGGTATCCCTTCCAGATGTAGTTCTTAATTTCTCTCATCCCTCCTTTTATCACCAATTTCATTTATTTCTTCTTCCATTACACAATAGCTATCTTAGTTAAAAAATAATTTTAAACCTTCAGTTCAATTCATTACACAAACTTCAAATTTCATCCAATTGATTATTATACCTTCACATCTAAGTTATTGTACAAAATACCACATCTAAGTGAAAACACTCCATTAATTATTAAAACCATCCCAATCTAACATTTTTTCAATTCCAATACATAATTTTCATCAAAATATATCTATTATTCCAAAAAGTATTCTTAATCTATTTAAAATATCTGTTCTAAAAATCACCCTCATATATATATGTTTATAATTTTTCTTGCTTCTAACTCTAAATCATAAAACAAACCATAAATCCAACATTGCCTTTTAATCCATTACACAATTTTAAATTTCTCTTTTCAGTCTAATTGTGGCTTTTTTCCTGTTCCAACAGGTTTCCATAGGGACGCATCTCTTTCAGCCAGTAGATCTATCTTTGTTGCTTGCAGTAGCCTTTGAAATAATAGAAATCCCATCCTCTGCATTAGACGTCTATTTCTCTCCTCCTTGAAGCGTTGTTGCTTTGTAGTTTGAAATCTCAATCTTTGCTTCTTCTGTTCCTCTAAGTTGCAGATGGAAGGTTTGTAAGATAGAATAAGTTCCTCTTTTATCTCTGTTGATTCCTCTTCTAGTATGTTTTGATTTATACCCTAGTCCGATGTAGCCTGGACATCCATTTGAACATTTGAAGTGAAATTTCTGGATCTTAGTTCTGTAGTAAACTTTTTCATTGTAGCACATATTTCTGCAGTAGCCTCATAGATCTTTTCCAATATAAGTGTACAGTTTAATTGTGAATGAGGTTGCTCCATTTTAATAGTGATTAAAAAAGTCTCTTTTTTCTTTTTTGTGGAGGCTATATTTGATATAATTTAGGCAGTATCCACCCCCACAGTTCCCACAGTTACCCAGCTTATCTTTCCTCTTCAAACGTGTTTTGAAGGTCAGCTATTTTCAAACCAAATAACCAGAAGTTGCAGTATTAAGTTTTTACCACTAGATGTCCTCAGTAAATTAAAAAAGGTCTTTTCCAAACACCATTTCCCTTTTTCTATCTTTTAAAGTATAATGTGAAAAAGAAATAATCTTCCATCATAGGATGATAGTACAGTTCTTAGAAAAAGAGGAAAAGGAAAAAAAAAATTTTTCTGTACCCCCCAAAATATAAAAATAAATATAGTGTTTAAAATTTTGTTCTATTTTTATAGAACGCCTTTCTTTCCAGAAAATGTAGAAGCTGCCTTTTCAAGCTAGGGAAGTAATTCCAGCAAGGCTCTTTCAGGTACCAAAAACAAAATAGAACAACAAAGAAAAGTCTCACCCGGATTCACCACGGGGGGGGGGGGGTTTACAGCTTACATGTTCTTTGACTTGCAGTTTGAAGCAGCAGGGTGATCGGCCATTTTACTGGCCAATCTTTAAAGATTCTTGTTTATTTAGTTTTCAGAAACTTTAGTGACAGCAGCATGTTTCTGGGGTGGCTGACAAAATGGAGCTAGGAGTAAGTGGGTTTTTATACCTTTTTGGGGTTTTGTGTTCGGAGTTGTTCCTGTTTGAGGCAGATCCTGTGTAATGAACTTTGACCTGAGCTTCAGTGTGCCCTTTTGGTATTCTAACAGTGGTGAGTTAATCCTATTATGTCCTTAAAGTCATGTCCTGCTTTTCTGGGGCTTAGCTGAAGGCATTTTGCTTATAAATAGGTGGCTCAGGGTTTTTTAAATAGGATTATCAAATCTGCATTTTTACAGAGTTGGCCTGCTGAGTTTCTGCTTGGAGGAGAGAGACTGGGAGCTGGTTTCTGTCTAAGATTTTTCTATTACTTTGGGAAAATATAATATTCTGCTTTTTTTAATATCTCCCAAAATATTTTCTTTTCGGTGAGGGGGGTTGCTGACTTCCTACACTCCTAATTAAGGAACTTTCTGATAACAAAAGATAAATAAATTGGAGGCTTCACTTTTATGGACACAACTTTTCTAGAGCCAAATCTCAAAACAGCTTGAGTGGAAATGAATCTTCAGCTGAAATCTAACCAGTGCAGATTCCTCTAGGGTTGGGTCTTTTGTTAAGCTTTCCAGAAACAGCAATGTGATTTGGCATTTCTTAAGGTCCGTGTAAGGACCCACCCCACTTTGCATCTTAAGAAGACAGAACTCTTGGAATAATTCTTCCAACAGGAATCCTTTATTAAGAGAAAATGGTTGCAGGCATGCTAGACAGGACTTGGGGTTCAAGCTCTCCCATTCAAGGTTTTAAGGGGTTCCCCAGTAGTCCCACCCAATCAACCCCCCTTCCAGTGATAGTTTCAAGTATCACAATTCCACCCCCTTTCTTCTTTCTTCCGTCTGGATGGAGACTTCAGGTAACTACATGAAAGGCAAATACCCTGCTTTGTTATGATAAGGTCCTCTAGTGCTAACGCTTTGATGTTACAATAAACACACATTCAGCATTCAGCTCTTTGAAGTGTACTGAAGGAAGTGAGGGCCATAAAGCCCCTTTGTTCTCCCCCTTTTCTCCCTCTGATGGCAGAATCCAGAGAAGGCAGAATTGGGAGTTTCTATATTTGATAATTAAAGATGAAATATAATTGGATTCTGACATCCCGTTTGCCTTCCTCTCCATTTCTAGATTAAATTCCTTGTTGCTGAGCCCCACCAGTTCTGAGTCCTTGAAGCATAAACCTGTTTCAGAAAAATGGTTTTGTGTTCTAGAGCTCAGACTGTGCCTATTCTCTGATATTTCTTAGCAAGTTATTTTCAATTTAATTTCAGAAATCTTCTGCAAAATAGGCCACCGTTAAAAATACATATGTGGTGGCTGTAAAATGAGATTCCTCTGGTTCATCAGAAGACCAATAGCAGCTGCCAGAAGCTTCTTGGGAGCAGAGGAGGATTTCTTCCTCATCCTTATTGCCTGACTGCTGCACCTGACATGAAGGCAAGTCTTGGACAAGAAATGATCATAGGAAGACAGCACCATCACCATCAGAATACCAAAAGGACACACTCAAAAGCTCAGGTCTGCCACAGGAACAGAAAACAACCCCAAACACAAAAGCCCAAGAAGGCATAAAAACCCACCACTCCCAGCTACATGTGGTCAGATGCTCCAGAGCCACATGCTGTTGTGGTTCTGCCCTTCAAGAAACTACAACCTTCTTTCTAAAGCAGTATCCATTTTGTTTATCCCTGGCTTGGACTGGACCCTGATGAAGACTTTTCTTTCAACAATACATTTCACTGATCCTAGATTGGAAATGAATTTTGGACCATTGATCTTAAAGAAAAGATCTGGATTAAATTGACACGCTGATTGCAAAACAGTTTGTGTTCTGTCCTGCTTTCTAGGACCATTTGCAGAGCAAGTAGTCCACCCTTAAGTCTTTTCTGTTCCCTGTTTTCTCAAAGCTGGAGCAACTTTATCTCCTTTAGAAGTCACAGATTCAGGGTTGGGAGGGCTTTGAATTCTCAGGAGTCAAAATCCCTCCCAGCAAGTCCCAGTCTTTCCCAGCACTTCTTTCTGCGGGCCTGGGAGAGGGGCTTCTATCCTGGACACCCCTTTGGAGGTCAATGCTCTCTTTGTCCAAGAGGGGGGAATTAGAGGTCATCTGGCACCTTGGGCAGCAGCTTTGTTAATCCTTTGCATAGGTTCAGTGACCATGACTAATGTTTTTCCAGAAACATTGCTAGTAGCTTAGACCCATTCCTAAAAAAATCAATGTGTTCTTTTTAAAAAGCTGGCAAACGGATTGTTATTCTAGAATTTCACTCATTGTTGATGGTAGCTCAGTTGAATGATCTGTTGTTTTCTCTTCTCCTTTGAAGATGGGGACCCCTATTTTTTTTGGCCCTTTGCTTCTCCCCAGAGATAACTTCAGATTTTACAGACAGGACTTTGAAATAAGATCTTCCAATAACCCTTCTGGCCAGGTGATATTGTTTAGGAACAACTTTTTCGTCTAATGGGAGATGCATATTTTATTTTGCATGTTTCCTTTCTTTTGCTTCTTTCTGATCCTAGATGAATATGTATTGTTGGAATATATCTATTCTATTGTGGAGGGATTATTATTCTTTTAAAAGTTACAGTATACAAATAGGAACAATGTCCTATGAAATCCCAGTAAAGAGTGCCTTTGCCAACTGGACCTTCAAGTTTTTTTCTTTAATTATCATAAAGCAACTCTGTTAAATTTAGTCCTTCCATAAACATTCATTAGTTCCACATGCCTTCTCTGTCCTGGTGCTGATTCTGTTGGAGATTTGTATTTCTTATTTCAAAGAGGATAATAACAAAGTGTTAGGGCAGAGGTTCCGATAAATGAAACCAATTAAAAGAACTTCAAAGCAAGCAATTCTTCCTTAAAGAACATTTTATTAGGAAACAAGATACCGTTGACAATCTGGGCTTTGGTAGTGTTGGTGTCTCTCGGAGCTATCGTAATGATCTCACTGTCTGGAGCTTCTGCGACGGTGATGTCTTTTGGGAGACCATGATGACCGACGCCGATCAGGGCTTCTCCGATGGCCAGGACTGTCACAAAGGTGTTTCTCGGGGCTGTCGTAACGATCCTGTTGACTGCGATGCCTGTTGGGAGACCATGATGAACGATTTCGATCAGGGCTTCTCCAATAGCTAGGGCTGTCACATCACGAGCAGTGTTCTGGGCTCCTTGACGCCCGACGATGACACGGACTGTCACATTGTGAGTGATGGTCGGGACTCTTCCTCCCCACTGGACTTGAGGTCAATATTGGTGGTTCTGAACGTGGAGTAGCCTCCTGAGCTACATCAGTGGGGCTAGGGCTTCTTCTGGGCTGATCCTGCTGGTCATCACGCTCACTAGTAGGTAAGGAGCGGGTGACCTGCCCCTCGCTTCCCACTTCTAGCCCCTCAAACTTCTCCACCAACTTCTCCACTGAATGGCTGCGGACAGCTGACAGGTACTTCCACTCACCAGAATCTTCAGTTGCTGCCAACCTTTTTGTTCCTCTCTGGTTGGAGAAGTGTGACTCCCGTGAGGCAGCTGCTGGCAACTCTGACTCAGCCGCTTTTGAGGAATTCTTATTTGATTGGGTTGTCTCGGGATGCTTGGGGTCTCCACTGGGCAGGGTCCACTCGAAAGACCACAATAACTCCCAATAACTTCCCTGAATCTTTGTCGATCTCCCCTTCTGGTTTGGGAAGGTGACTGGAGCTCAGGACCCCAAGGATGTCAAAGTAGATGGCAGTTTTGGGTTAATGTCATGGTTTTGATAGATGAAACCAATTAAAAGAACTTCAAGGCAAGGATTTCTTCCTTTAAGAACATTTTATTCTGGAAACAAGATATCAGCACTTACATAGTTGAACCCAAAACTGAAAGTTCCCTCTCCTGATATAAAGTTACAAGTTGCAGTTCCCACCCCAAACCAAGCTGTCATAAATCACATTCCCCAATTAGCACAAGATGCAGGCTTTTCTCCCCAATTCCTCAGCCTGCCAAAACCTTATTACACACCGTCCTTGAATTCCCACACCGCTGCATTGTTATGACTAACTAACTCTCAAGCATTTACCCCATTCCCCCTTCTACATCTGAACTCTCAAAAGCAGAAAAAAGCACAAAAAAAGAAAGGTAAAAATGGCTGCTGATCCTCAATGGTCAGAGCATTGACATCCATAGTCACAGCGTTGACACCTGGGGCAGAGAAGCTGGGAATTGTGACTTTTTATTACTTCATGCACAGTTGAGTGCATGAAGTAATAAGTAAACAAACCAGAAATGTGCCCATAGTAAATATGAAGCTTCCAGTCTATGATGGCTGAGAGACACATTGATGATCTGAGGATATTTTATGGCAATTTTCCTGCGGCCACTCTTAGGACAGCTTGCCACTCAGATAACTTCTGAAGCACCCTGTTAAATATTTGCAGCACCAGAGTTCAAATTCTGTTATGTGGAAGCAGAACTTGGTATCACTGATTTTTTCCCCTTTCTATTTGAGGGCTTATTAAGGATTAGTGACAGTAGGGAAATCAAGGCAAGCTATGGGGAAAATCCTGTTTAAACAGTATAGTTAAACTAGCAATCTTCCTCCTCCCACCAAAGTCCATTTTGAAATCCAGCTAATCCACAGGTGGCACAATGTGTGGGTAACTGGCACAGCTGGTGCACATCTCAAGGTCTTCTCCAGTTTCAGTTCTCTGTAACCATCTTCCTGATAAGGGAGGCACATTGTTTTCTCAAGTAGATAGAGGTGGGAGAGGAAAAGTAGAAAGCAGAAGTTATCCCAAGCAAAAGCAAATCCACCCCCACCCAGCAGAATGGCAGGCCCCAAACAAGAGCACACATGCAGGGAAAACAATAAGGATTTGGGGACCTGACAGGCTACAGGTCTTGGGTTTGGCTAGTCTAAAGAAAAGAAGAAATAGGGGAGACATGATAGTAGTGTTCCAGTATTTGAGGGGCTGCTGCTAGGCAGAGGGGGTCAAATTATTCACCAAAGCACCAAAGGGAAGGGCAAAAAACAATGGTTGAAACTGATCAAAGCTAGAAGCAACCTGGAACTATGGAGAAATTTCCTGACAATGAGGACAATTAACCAGTGGAACAGCTTGCCTCTAGAAATCGTGGGCGCTCCATCACTGGAGATATTTAAGAAGAGGCTAAACAGTCACTTGTCTGCGATGGTATAGGTTCTCCTGCTTGAGCAGGGGACTGGACTAGAAGACCTTCAAGGTCCCTTTCAGCTCTATTCTATTCCATTCCATTCTGTGGGATCAATGGAATGTGCATGGAGAACATGAAGAGTATGCTATGACATTTAGCCAAAGGGAAAATATTCACTAAATTAGACCTGAGGGAGGCATTCTATTGAGTGAAAATTAAGGAAAGTGACAAGGGGAAGACAGCCTTCAACTGTCCTTTAGGTAGCTACCAATTCAAGGTGATGCAATTTGGACTACAGGGGGCCGCTGCTGTGTTCATGCAACTCATAAACGAGGTGCTGCATGAGCATCTCTATAAAGGGGTTCTAGTGTGTCTTGATGACATCCTCATTTACACTAAGATTATGGACCAGCACGTGAAACTTCTGTGACAGGTGCTGAAAAAGCTATTGGATGCTAAGCTGTACATCAAACTGTCAAAATGTGAGTTTCACATGTGAGGGGATAGAGATGAACCTGGGGAAAATGAAGTCCATCTTGGAATGGCAAGCCCCTCGTACCAGCAAGCAGCTGCAGAGTTTCCTGAGGTTTGCGAACTTTTACAGGCAATTCATCCTCTCTTTTACCACGATTGTCCTACCAATCACTGAATTGCTGAAAGGGGGGAGGAAGAAGCTCTGGCTCAATCAGCCCTTGAACTGGATGATGGAGTGCCAAGTGGCATTCGAAAGGTTGAAGGGGCTAGTCAGGGCTGAACCAGTGTTGAAACACCCAAACCCCGAGGAGCCATTCTTGATCCAGGCAGATGCCAGCGATGTGGCTATGGGAGCTGTCCTGTCCCAACGCAATGATGAGGGGAACTTTCAGCTGTGCATGTACACATCTTGCAAACTAAATGAAACAGAACAGTGATAAGCCTATCATGTGGGAGAAAGAGGCTTTTGTGGTACGGTGGGTTGGTTTATCAGGATATTGGTTAGGGAAATGTTTGAGGGTTTAGCTGCTTTAAAATGATTAAAGTTTACCAATTCAGTTTCAGAGGGAGGAAAGTCTTTCCACACATACTGGAGCTTTCCTCGGTGTTTATGAGAATCTAAATCTAAATCTCAAAATGCTGTTCTTCAATTATGAGTGATTTTGGTGTCAGTGGCACTGCAAACCCAATGCTACTAAGTAGAGTTATTATAGGTCACTTCAGCAAATGGGAGGAGATTTATCCAATTGTCCTGCTGGTAATTTATATAACATCTCAGGTTTTGTTCTAGAACCCCATTTGTACGTTCACACAAACCCATTCATTTTTGATGACTGGAACTAAACCCTTGGGGCATCCCAAGAAGTTTTAAAAACTCTTGCCAGGATTTTGAAATGAATTGCATTCTGCACTCAGTGATTATTTGTTGTGGAACACAATGCAATCTATAGACATAATGGATGAATATTTTGGCAGGGTACAAAATTCACTTGCTTAGGGAACAAATCAGTGATCATTCAAATTACATGTTTTCCGAGTTTTCTGGTAGCTGTACTATGAAGTCCATAGAAATTTCCTTCCACGGGGTGTTAGGCTCCACCAGTGGCTGGAGGAGTCCTAGTGTTTTCCCCTGCCACCACTTGTCTGAAGCGAAAAAGGGGAAACTGACCACGTAACTTTGAATGTCTTTGTTAAGCAGCAACCACAAAAACAGGCGCTTAATTAAATGTAATGTTTTTACAAAGCCAAAATGTCCTCCGTTTTTGAGTTATGGCTTTTCTCCAAGATTAGTAGTCTTTGGCTTTCAGGAACATACAGCTTGGCCCCCACCAGGTCCCCCATCTTGTATTGTACATTCATTTTTGTGAGTCCAGCTTTCTGGACAAGCCCATGCAGTTTTCTTGCAAGGTTTTCAAAAGTGTTTGTCATTGCCTCCTTCCAAGGGCTGAGAGTGTGGCTGGCCCAAGGTCATGTGCCTAGGGCTATACTAGAATTCAGCATATCCTGTTTTTCAGCCTTATGTCTTAACCACAGCCTCAAACTGGTTCTCACCAAACTGGTTCTCACCACTGGAAGAGAAGGCTAACAGATTCATTGTCACCCATGACAAAATTGGCTTCGCATCCCAGCCAGGATCACCCAAAACAAATACAGATCTTTGCAATTGACATTTTCTAAAAGGTCAGTCTCAAGTTCCGGAAAATCAATAGATTGCTATCAAATTTCCTTGTTTATTTCATTGACCACATCTGACAACACTGTACGTTCAGTCAGTGATATGACTTTTCCATGCCAAGAACCAAGATTAACACAAAGGTTAAATGAAGAATGGGCACAGAGCACTTTTGGTCTGATAAGATAATATAAATTAAAGCAAGTAAAGTGGAAGAAAGGCTGGAGATTCTGAAAGGCTGCTAGGAGGAAGACAAATTTGATTGGCAACTTTTAGATACACATAGGAGAGATAATTAAGGCAAATTAATTTCTATGTTGCTTAAATTGAATTAGTAGCATTTCATTTTCAACAGAAATAAAGACTCCATGGGCTTCATTTTAGGGATAGTGAATGGTAAATGTCATACACATCATACACTTTAGGGAAATAGCATTTTGCAAAGGGTAACCTAACTGTAACCTTCCTGGGAAGCTCAAAGATGAAAAGCTATTCAGAAGGGCACTCCTTTGCACACAAGGAAGCAGGTTCTCCCACTGTTAATATTTAAGCAGTTGTTTAATTTTGTTTTCTCCAGGGCAGTTGCCATCTGGAGGCACAGAATCCTGAGAGGCTGTTTTGTTCCAGTTTGGGCAGACAATACATCTGTCCCTCACCAAGCAAAGTGGGCAGGCTGGTGCTGCTGCTTGAATGGTGGTGGGTAGGCTGCCTCCAGTCCTCCAGCCCTCTAGGGTTACACAGAGTGGGTTAGGTTTAGGGTTTAAGGTTTAGGGTTTAGGGGTTAGGTTTAGGGTTAGGGGTTAGGGTTTAGGGTTAGGGTTAGCGTTAGGGTTAGGGTTAGGGGGTTAGGGTTAGGGGTTAGAGTTAGAGGTTTGAGTTAGGGTTAGGGAGTTAGTCCATGGTATCTACGCATTTGTTGGCAAATAGCTAATTCAGCATGAAAAGTCAAAATTTGAAACTGACATCAAATTCGTAATGTATTTAGATTCCCATAGGTTGGGAAATCAGAAATCAGAAAAACCATTTGTTTTGCGGATCCGACCTCTCTCTGAGGAGTTAATGCATTTGTTCACAAATAGCCAATTCTGCATGAAAAGTCAAAATTTGAAAATTGACTTCAAATTCGAAAAGTATACATATATATAGGTTCCCCAGGGGTTGGGAAATCCGAAAATCCATTTGTTTTCCGGATCCGACCTCTCCCTCAGGAGTAAGCATGAAAACTCAAAATGTGAAACTGACCTCAAATTCGAAAAGTATGCATATACTTAGGTTCCCCATAGGCTGGGGAACCCGAAAAAACATGTGTTTTACGTATCCAACTTTTTCTTCAAAAGATAGGCCTTGGCATATATCACATTTGTTTGCAAATAGCCAAGTAATCATGAAAACTCAAAATGTGAAACTGACCTCAAATTCGAAAAGTATGCATATACTCAGGTTACCCACAGGCTGGGGAACCCGAAAAAACATGTGTTTTCCGTATAGGACCTTTCCTTCAAAAGGTAGGCTTGGGCATTTATCACATTTGTTGGCAAATAGCCAAGTAAGCATGAAAACTCAAAATGTGAAACTGACCTCAAATTCGAAAAGTATGCATATACTCAGGTTCCCCACTTTCTGGAGAACCCGAAAAAACATGTGTTTTCCGTATGCGACCTTTCCTTCTAAAGGTAGGCCAGGGCATATATCACATTTGTTGGCAAATAGCCAAGTAAGCATGAAAACTCAAAATGTGAAACTGACCTCAAATTCGAAAAGTATGCATATACTCAGGTTCCCCACAGGCTGGGGAACCCGAAAAAACATGTGTTTTACGTATCCGACTTTTTCTTCAAAAGACAGGCCTGGGCATATATCACATTTGTTGGCAAATAGCCAAGTAAGCATGAAAACTCAAAATGTGAAACTGACATCAAATTCGAAAAGTATGCACATACTCAGGTTCCCCACAGGCTGGGGAACCCGAAAAAACATGTGTTTTCCATATAGGACCTTTCCTTCAAAAGGTAGGCTTGGGCATTTATCACATTTGTTGGCAAATAGCCAAGTAAGCATGAAAACTCAAAATGTGAAATTGACCTCAAATTCGAAAAGTATGCATATACTCAGGTTCCCCACAGGCTGGGGAACCCGAAAAAACATGTGTTTTCCGTATACGACCTTTCCTTCTAAAGGTAGGCCTGGGCATGTATCACATTTGTTGGCAAATAGCCAAGTAAGCATGAAAACTCAAAATGTGAAACTGACCTCAAATTCGAAAAGTATGCACATACTCAGGTTCCCCACTTTCTGGAGAACCCGAAAAAACATGTGTTTTCCGTATGCGACCTTTCCTTCTAAAGGTAGGCCAGGGACCATTTGACCTCAAATTCGAAAAGTATGCATATACTCAGGTTCCCCACCTTCTGGGGAACCCGAAAAAACATGTGGCCAGGGCATATATCACATTTGTTGGCAAATAGCCAAGTAAGCATGAAAACTCAAAATGTGAAACTGACCTCAAATTCGAAAAGTATGCATATACAGGTTTACATGTTTTTTGTATAACCTTTCGTTCAAATACCTGGGCATTTATCACACAGGTTGGCAAATAGCCAAGTAAGCATGAAAACTCAAAATGTGCAATACTCAGGTTCCCCACAGGCTGGGGAACCCGAAAAAACATGTGTTTTCCGACCTTTCCTTCAAAAGGTAGGCTTGGGCATTTATCACATTTGTTGGCAAATAGCCAAGTAAGCATGAAAACTCAAAAGGTGAAATTGACCTCAAATTCGAAAAGTATGCATATACTCAGGTTCCCCACAGGCTGGGGAACCCGAAAAAACATGTGTTTTCCGTATACGACCTTTCCTTCTAAAGGTAGGCCTGGGCATGTATCACATTTGTTGGCAAATAGCCAAGTAAGCATGAAAACTCAAAATGTGAAACTGACCTCAAATTCGAAATGTATGCATATACTTAGGTTCCCCATAGGCTGGGGAACCCGAAAAAACATGTGTTTTAAGTATCCGTATCCGACTTCAAAATTTAGGCCAAAAGATTGGTTTGGGCATATATCACATTTGTTGGCAAATTGCCAAGTAAGCATGAAAACTCAAAATGTGAAACTGACCTCAAATTCGAAAAGTATGCATATACTTAGGTTCCCCCCAGGCTGGGGAACTCGAAAAAACATATGTTTTCCGCATCCGAACGTTCCTTCAAATGGAAGGCCTGGGCATTTATCACATTTGTTGGCAAATAGCCAAGTAATCATGAAAACTCAAAATGTGAAACTGACCTCAGGTTCGAAAAGTATGCATATACTCAGGTTCCCCACCTTCTGGGGAACCTGAAAAAACATGTGTTTTCCGTATCCAACCTTACCTTCATAAGATAGGCCTTGGCATTTATCACATTTGTTTGGCAAATAGCCAAGTAAGCATGAAAATTCAAAATGTGAAACTGACCTCAAATTCGAAATGTATGCATATACTTAGGATCCCCATAGGCTGGGGAACCCGCAAAAACATGTGTTTCACATATCCAACTTTTTCTTCAAAAGATAGGCCTTGGCATTTATCACATTTGTTGGCAAATAGCCAAGTAAGCATGAAAACTCAAAATGTTAAACTGACCTTAAATGCGAAACGTATGCATATACTTAGGTTCCCCACAGGCTGGGGAACCCGAAAAAACATGTGTTTTACGTATCCAACTTTTTCTTCAAAAGATAGGCCTTGGCATTTATCACATTGGTTGGCAAATAGCCAAGTAAGCATGAAAACTCAAAATGTGAAACTGACCTCAAATTCGAAATGTATGCATATACTTATGTTCCCGATAGGCTGGGGAACCCGAAAAAACATGAGTTTCACATATCCAACTTTTTCTTCAAAATATAGGCCTTGGCATTTATCACATTTGTCCGTATCCAACTTTTTCTTCAAAAGATAGGCCTTGACATTTATCACATTTGTTGGCAAATTGCCAAGTAAGCATGAAAACTCAAAATTTGAAACTGACCTCAAATTCAAAAAGTATGCATATACTTAGGTTCCCCACCTTCTGGGGAACTCGAAAAAACATGTGTTTTCCGTATCCAACTTTTTCATCAAAAGATAGGTTTGGGCATATATCACATTTGCTGGCAAATAGCCAAGTAAGCATGAAAACTCAAAATGTGAAACTGACCTCAAATTCAAAAAGTATGCATATACTTAGGTTCCCCACCTTCTGGGGAACCAGAAAAAACATGTGTTTTCCGTATCCAACCTTTCCTTCAAATGGTAGACCTGGGCATTTATCACATTTGTGGGCAAATTGCCAAGTAAGCATGAAAACTCAAAATGTGACACTGACCTCAAATTCAAAAAGTATGCATATACTTAGGTTCCCCCCAGGCTGGGGAACCCGAAGAAATATGAGTTTTCCGTATCCAACTTTTTCTTCAAAAGATAGGCCTGGGCATTTATCACATTTGTTGGCAAATAGCCAAGTAAGCATGAAAACACAAAATATGAAACTGACCTCAAATTCGAAAAGTATGCATATACTTAGGTTCCCCCCAGGCTGGGGAACCCGAAAAAACATGTGTTTTATGTATCCAACTTTTTCTACAAAAGATAGGTGTTGGTATTTATCACATTTGTTGGCAAATTGGAAAGTAAGCATGAAAACTGAAAATGTGAAACTGACCTCAAATTCGAAAAGTATGCATATACTTAGGTTCCCCCCAGGCTGAGGAACCCGAAAAAACATGAGTTTTCCGTATCCGAACGTTCCTATACAACTGGTAGGCCTGGGCAATTCTCACATATTTTGTGCAAATAGCCAAGTACGGCATGAAAACTCTAAAATGTGAAAACTGACCTGCAAATTCAAAAAGTATGCAGATTACTTAGTTCCCCACCTTCTGTGGGGAACTCGAAAAACATGTTTTTCCGATCCACTTTTGCTTCTTCAAAGATATGTTTGGGCATAGTGCAAATTTGTTGGCAAATAGCCAAGTAAGCATAAAACTCAAAATGTGGAACCTGAACTCAGATTCGAAAAGTATGCATTATTTAATGTTCCCCACAGGCTGTGAACACGAAAAAAACATGTGTTTTCCGGATCCAGGCTTTCCTTCAAAAGATAGCCTGGCATTTATCACATTTTTGTGGCAAATCGCCAAGTAATATTAAAACTCAAATGTGAAACTGGGACCCTCAAATTCGAAAAATGCATATCCTAGGTTCCCCCCAGGCTAGGGAACCTTAAAAAACATGTGTTTTCCGTATCCAACCTTTCCTTCAAAAGATAGGCCTGGGCATTTATCACATTTGTTGGCAAATTGCCAAGTAAGCATGAAAACTCAAAATGTGAAACTGAACTCAAATTCGAAAAATATGCATATACTTAGGTTCCCCCCAGGCTGGGGAACCCGAAAAAACATGTGTTTTACGTATCCAACTTTTTCTACAAAAGATAGGTGTTGGCATTTATCACATTTGTTGGCAAATTGGCAAGTAAGCATGAAAACTGAAAATGTGAAACTGACCTCAAATTCGAAAAGTATGCATATACTTAGGTTCCCCCCAGGCTGAGGAACCCGAAAAAACATGAGTTTTCCGTATCCGAACGTTCCTTCAAATGGTAGGCCTGGGCAATTATCACATTTGATGCCAAATAGCCAAGTAAACATGAAAACTCAAAATGTGAAACTGACCTCAAATTCAAAAAGTATGCATATACTTAAGTTCCCCACAGGCTGGGGAACTCGAAAAAACATGTGTTTTCCGTATCCAACTTTTTCTTCAAAAGATATGTTTGGGCATATATCACATTTGTTGGCAAATAGCCAAGTAAGTATGAAAACTCAAAATGTGAAACTGACCTCAAATTCAAAAAGTATGCATATACTCAGATTCCCCACAGGCTGGAGAACCGAAAAAACATGTGTTTTACGTATCCGACTTTTTCTTCAAAAGACAGGCCTGGGCATATATCACACTTGTTGGCAAATAGCCAAGTAAGCATGAAAACTCAAAATGTGAAACTGCATATACTCAGGTTCCCCACAGGCTGGGGAACCCGAAAAAACATGTGTTTTCCGTATAGGACCTTTTCTTCAAAAGGTAGGCTTGGGCATTTATCACATTTGTTGGCAAATAGCCAAGTAAGCATGAAAACTCAAAATGTGAAACTGACCTCAAATTCGAAAAGTATGCATATACTCAGGTTCCCCACAGGTTGGGGAACCCTAAAAAACATGTGTTGTTTTACGTATCCGACTTTTTCTTCAAAAGACAGGCCTGGGCATATATCACATTTGTTGGCAAATAGCCAAGTAAGCATGAAAACTCAAAATGTGAAACTGACATCAAATTCGAAAAGTATGCACATACTCAGGTTCCCCACAGGCTGGGGAACCCGAAAAAACATGTGTTTTCCATATAGGACCTTTCCTTCAAAAGGTAGGCTTGGGCATTTATCACATTTGTTGGCAAATAGCCAAGTAAGCATGAAAATTCAAAATGTGAAATTGACCTCAAATTCGAAAAGTATGCATATACTCAGGTTCCCCACAGGCTGGGGAACCCGAAAAAACATGTGTTTTCCATATAGGACCTTTCCTTCAAATGGAAGGCCTGGGCAATTATCACATTTGTTGGCAAATAGCCAAGTAAGCATGAAAACTCAAAATGTGAAACTGACCTCAAATTCGAAAACTATACATATACTTAGGTTCCCCCCAGGCTGGGGAAACTGAAGAAACATGAGTTTTCCGTATCCAACTTTTTCTTCAAAAGATAGGCCTTGACATTTATCACATTTGTTGGCAAATTGCCAAGTAAGCATGAAAACTCAAAATTTGAAACTGACCTCAAATTCAAAAAGTATGCATATACTTAGGTTCCCCACCTTCTGGGGAACTCGAAAAAACATGTGTTTTCCGTATCCAACTTTTTCATCAAAAGATAGGTTTGGGCATATATCACATTTGCTGGCAAATAGCCAAGTAAGCATGAAAACTCAAAATGTGAAACTGACCTCAAATTCGAAAAGTATGCATATACTTAGGTTCCCCACCTTCTGGGGAACCAGAAAAAACATGTGTTTTCCGTATCCAACCTTTCCTTCAAATGGTAGACCTGGGCATTTCTCACATTTGTGGGCAAATTGCCAAGTAAGCATGAAAACTCAAAATGTGACACTGACCTCTAATTCGAAAAGTATGCATATACTTAGGTTCCCCCCAGGCTGGGGAACCCGAAGAAATATGAGTTTTCCGTATCCAACTTTTTCTTCAAAAGATAGGCCTGGGCATTTATCACATTTGTTGGCAAATAGCCAAGTAAGCATGAAAACACAAAATATGAAACTGACCTCAAATTCGAAAAGTATGCATATACTTAGGTTCCCCCCAGGCTGGGGAACCCGAAAAAACATGTGTTTTATGTATCCAACTTTTTCTACAAAAGATAGGTGTTGGTATTTATCACATTTGTTGGCAAATTGGAAAGTAAGCATGAAAACTGAAAATGTGAAACTGACCTCAAATTCGAAAAGTATGCATATACTTAGGTTCCCCCCAGGCTGAGGAACCCGAAAAAACATGAGTTTTCCGTATCCGAACGTTCCTTCAAATGGTAGGCCTGGGCATTTATCACATTTGTGGGCAAATAGCCAAGTAAGTATGAAAACTCAAAATGTGAAACTGACCTCAAATTCAAAAAGTATGCATATACTTAAGTTCCCCACCTTCTGGGGAACTCGAAAAAACATGTGTTTTCCGTATCCAACTTTTTCTTCAAAAGATATGTTTGGGCATATATCACATTTGTTGGCAAATAGCCAAGTAAGCATGAAAACTCAAAATGTGAAACTGAACTCAAATTCGAAAAGTATGCATATATTTAGGTTCCCCACAGGCTGGGGAACACGAAAAAACATGTGTTTTCCGTATCCAAGCTTTCCTTCAAAAGATAGGCCTGGGCATTTATCACAGTTGTGGGCAAATAGCCAAGTAAG